>NW_007246139.1:69519-141752 GCF_000164805.1 Carlito syrichta | reverse complement strand
GGTAGCCAGGAGCAGCCACTGTACTCCAGTCAGGGCGACAGAGTGAGACTCCAACTCAAAAAAAAAAAAAAAAAAAAATTACAAAATCTGGTCAAGATATTGTTTGAAAATCAAAATATAAAACTACTTTTTATACAATGAAATCCAAAAGAAATATACATAAATAAAATTGAATTATACCATAGTATGCTTAATTAATTTATGTTCTTTATAGTAATTGCCACAAGCGATTCAGCTACATATCTCCCTAAAAATACTCATGTCAAATATGGGGTTAAACCCATAATTTCAACTTGGTTAAACCCAATAATTTCAAAAGAAAAATATCACATTTAATTGATTTTATTGTAATGGACTTTGAGTTCAGTGTGATGTTATGACCTTCAACTATGGTCTTATGGCTGTTCCCTATTATCAGTTTAAGGCACTAGATTAAAATATGACCTTTAACAATTACCAAAGAGATCATCTGTGTTTTCTCTATTTGAGAAGTTATGGGTTCTTTTAACCTTTTGGAGAAAACTTTTATTCATCCAGTGTTATTTAAAACCCAAATGACTTTTTGAGATCCTTTTAATTCTAAAGAAAGTAGACATTTAAAGAAGAACAAGGTAAGTATTAACATTAAACATTTAGTAATAAGTATATGGATTTTTGCCTGTGATGTATTCAAAAGCACATGAACATTTAGTGTTACTGGAAATTGATGTCAACACTTTTGAGGAAACCAAAAGCCCTGAAAATCTGTTGAACTTCTGATTATTACTGAAGCAACCTCTGGTGAATTATTAAAATTGCAGTTTGTCAGGCAGTACATAGATGGAAAATTCTTGAAATTTTACTTCTAATATAAATTTTCAAGACTCTTATTTAACATTTATTTTACATTTCTGAAGGATTAGTAAAATTAATTAGTTATCAATTAATAAAATGTGAAAAATTCTATGGGGCAATGCTTGGTCTTCATCAAAAACTAACTGATGAATGGGGGGAAATGTGTTAATACAATAAGGGTCTAGTCTATGTATTTAGGTAAGCTTTATCTTGACTGCAATGGTAAGGTAGAGGAGGATTGTAATTTGATAGAAAGGGAAGAATTACACCAAATAAGAGGAACCATGTCAAAATATCTTGAACATCTTGAGAGAGAAAATTATATGAGACATTGCCTCCTATTTTTGCCTATGCATACAACCAACAGAAATGTTGTGTTTGCATCTTAAATAATATAGTAAAATAAGGTAAAGAATAGATAGAAGAAAATAGACAATGTTTTAAAATATATAGATGAGCAAACAAGAACAAAATTTTTTAAATATTAAAAGGTGATATTCATATCAGAAAGTATGAAATTAAAGTTAAGAGTACCAACCAGTACAAAGAATAACATTATGCTGTGATAAGAGATGCAGATTTTGAGGATATTACAACACATGATACATATATGCAAAACAATATAGAAGCTAAATATAAAAAAGGCAAATTTTAGAAATGAAAGATTTTGATAAATACTTCTAAGAATTTGAGAAATCTGGGATGCAAAAAGAAAGGGAGTGAAATAACAGTACAGTCTAATAATTGTTTTCTTTGGTCACTTTTCTAGAGACACTATTTGAACAGAAAAATCAAGTTCTTCAGAAGTCCATGGAAAATTTGCAATAAATCAATCAGACAGTTATCAAAAAAATGCAAAAACATTACTATGAAGAGCAAGTAAGAGAGTAAGTGAGAATTATTTGGGTGATTCTCTTTAACTATAATCCAATACAAGTAAAAAAAAAAATAAAACAAAAATAATAAATGTATGTAAAAGGTGCCAACATAATTCAGAGAAGATAGGATAGGCTTTCAGAAAAAATTAAATGAAACAACTGGATAGATATATGATAAAGAAAATGTGCCTCAATCCATACTTTATACCAGACACAAAAATTAATAATATATAATCCAACATGAAAGCAAAAATGCTAAAAATTCTAGGAGAAAATAGAGGAGAAAACCTTCACCACATGAGGCAGACACAAATTATTTAGACAGAATACACTGACAATTAAAAAATGATAATTTGAATTAAGATAAAAACTCAAACCACCTGCTCTTCAAAAGATACCATTTAAAAGAAGGAAAAAGAAGTCACAGACAGTGATAAACCTTCTTGGTACACACATCTGCTAAAGGACTTATGTCCCAAGTATATGAAGAAACTTTACGACTAAATATTAAGAAGTTAAAGAAAATATAGAATGAGTGAAAGACTTAAACCGATGCTACATAAGAATGTATATTATAAATGAATTTCTAGTAAATTAAAAAGCAATGAGATGTCATCTCACCTTTACTAGATGGCAAAAATTTAAAATATTGATGAGACCAATTGTTTGCCTAGATATAAGACAACCATAAATCCACCATTGCAAGAGTAAGTCCACAATGGCTCAGCTACTTTGGAAAACAGTTTGGCAGATATGACCCAGCAATTACAGTCAAATTTATTTATATTAAAATGTCAAAACTATACATATGCATGATCATTTATAAGTTTTACATTTAGTAATTTAAAATAAAAGCAACTCAACCAACCATCAACAAGCAAAGGAATGCATAAGCCATGCTATGTTCATATTATGGTATGCTAATCAGTCGTATTTTTAACTGTTTGAACTACTCATACATGAAACTGTGTGTATGAATTTCAATAGCAATATGCTGAACAAAAGTTGCCAAGATTGCTACTGTAGAATTCTCTTTATTTGAACTTCTATAAGTAAATGCTCTTATCTATGGTAGAAATCAGATCAATGATGCTTGAAGCAGAGAGTGCGGGTGAGAATTTACTACTACAAGACACAAAGAAACTTTACGGTGATGGAAAAGTCATACTTTGATATAAAAGGTTTATAACACTAGTATATAACGTTTTTAAAATCCATTGAACCATTGCACATCAAATGTGTTAATTTTATTTTGGGTAAATTGTGCCTTAATGAGGGCAGTAAACATAAACCCAAATAAATATACCTTTCTGATAAAAAGGAATCTTCACAAATAACACAAAACAGAATGAAATATACGGATATCAAGCAGAGTTTATTATCTAATATGACTGGCTACATAAGTACAGGTCAGAAATTTATCACTCCAATAATTAAAGGTGAAAATTCATATGTTAATAATAATAAACTCTGCAATGTTATTTGATAAGGTGAGATTTCCTAATGAGTGAACTATGAAAAATGGGAATAAGGGAAAATCATGCTCTAATAAAGTTAAAAAAATTGTAATTTTTGAAACAATAAAATGAACTCAGTTGCAACTAGAAACTTTTGAAGGTTGCCTATAATTACCTTATCAGTAACAGGTTCTCCAATATCATAGTAACTTCGGGAAGACTAAAAAATAAACTGAAAAATAATCATTTATGCTGATATTAGAATTATATAACTATGTAACCCAGTAGACTAAAGTTTTTAAAAAGTGATCAATAAAACATTTCATAATATGGTCAGGTAATAATGAAATATAAAAATAGGCAGCTTATTTCTATTCTAAAAATGATAATCTTAAAGACAGAGGAGGGGATATGATAACAGCATATTATCAATGGCAAATGAAGTAATTGCAAGTAGTAAACTAACCACAGTCACAGAATCAATATTTTAAACGTTAAAATTATATTTAAATATGCAAAATGGGACACAATTGCTGTTATGATTCCTCAAAGAGTGTGTGTGAAGTTTGCAAGCCATAACATAAGAAGAAAAATATTTATTGTATATAATTTAAAACTTTACTTTGGTAAAAGATACTATAAACAAAAGCAATATGTGAACAATAAACTTGGATAAAAATTATATGTCAAAATGCATTCATGCACAGAGGACAAAATCTAAATTATACAGAGAACACTTACAAGTTGATAAAAGATAAAATTAACTGAAAAAATGAACAGCATTATGGCTAAGATACAGAAATGAAATCCATCTGGTCATCAAACATAAAAGAAAGAAAATTTAAAACATTTTTGGACATGAAGATTGTCAGACTAGCAAATTATAAAAATAAATAACAAACTTTACTTTGCACAGTTTGGGGATGATGGACAGGTATATTTATTTGTGTGTTGTTACTGGAAAATGGAGTGTTGTAGCATGTTAGGAAAGCAATTTCTTTTTTAAAAAATTGTTTATCTTAAAGATGTGAGTTACTATTCAGCATTAGGCATACAAATCTTCATAAAGCAGGTACCCTTGTTGATGGGGTGTGCCCCACCTCCCCTGGCAGTTTCCCACTATTGCCAATCCTTTTCTTATAGTATTATGATAAATTTTCAAGGCCCACTTATGAGTGAGAACATGTAATACTCAGTTCTTTGTTTCTGTGGTAGATCACTCAATATTATATACTCTAAGTCCATCCAAGTTACTGAGAAGTTCATAATTTTGTCCTTCTTTATGACTGCTTAATATTCCATCATGTATATGTACCACATTTTTCTTATCCAGTCCTCTTTCAATGGGCAGCATGGTTGCTTCCATGTTTTTTCTATTTTGAATAATGCTGCAATAAACATGCATGTGCAGGTATCTTTTTCATAGAGGGTTTTGACTTCCTCCAGGTATATTCCCAGTAGGGGAATTGTGGGGTTATATAGAAGGTCAATTTTTAGATCTTTTAGAAATTGCTAAATGTTTTCCACAGAAGTTGTACTAGTTGGCACTCCCACCAGCAGTGTAGAAGTGTCCCCTTTTCCCATGTCCTCTCCAGCATCTGTTGTTTTTTGAGTTATTGATGATGGTCACCCTGACTGGAGTTAAGTGGTATCTCAGTGTGGTTTTAATTTGCATTTCTTTGATGACTGGTGAGGCTGGACATTTTTTCTTGTGTCTGTTGACTGTATGTGTTCTTTTGAGAAGTGTCTATTCATATCTTTTGCCCACTTTGTAATGGGGCTTTTTTTTTTCTTTTCACCACGTTTGAGTTCCCTATAGATCCTAGATGTTAGGCCTGTGTCAGACATAGAGTTGGCAAATATTTTTTCCCAGTCTGTGGGCTGTCTCCCTGCTCTCTTGGTGGTTTCTTTGGTTTTGCAGAAGCTTGCCAGCTTGATGTGTTCCCACTTGTCTATCTTATATCTTAGGGCATGGGCATTTGGGATTTTGATCAGGAATTTGTTGCCAGTTCCAATTTCTATAAGAGTGTCTCCTGCATTTTCTAAGGTTCTTATAAACTTTTACCTCTAAGTCTTTGATCCATTTAGAGTTGATTTTTGTGTATGGTGATTGGCAGGAGTTTTAACATCTACTAAAATATAAAAAGTTTGACCCACTTATCTCATCTGTAGAAATCTATGTCAGAGAAATAAAATTGAGGGCCTATATTTACAAAGACACTTGGTACAGCATAGTTTATAAGTAGGATAAGAATATAACTGACCATTCAAAGAATGAGATTTTTTCTTATTATACAGTTTATTTCACAGGTATCAAAACTAAGTGTTGATGATGTCATTTTTTAAATTAAATGTTTTACTTTCATATAAATGTTTATTCATGCACACGTGGAAAGTAATATAAAAAGATCCTTTGTACACTCTATGCCATTTCCCCCTTGGTAGCAACATCCTATACAACTATAATACAGGATTTTAACCATGATACTAATGTTGAAACAGCAAAGATACAGAGTATTTCCTCACCACAAGGATCACATATGCTGTCATTTCTTAGTTATAACTACTTAACTCTTATGCACACACCTCCCTCAATTTCCAGCAACCATAAACTGTTTCCATTTTGATAATTTTGTCATTTTAAGAATATTATATTCATGGAATCATATAGATAACCTTTGGAATTGTCTTTTGACTTTTTTTTTCTGTAAGTATAATTCTCTTAAGATTCATGCAGTTCATTGTGTCACTACTTCCTTTTAAACCTAAGTATTATTTCATCATATGGATGTACCACAGTTTGTTGGAAAGATGTTTTGATTGTTTCTGGCTTTTGATTACCTGTACTGCTTTAAAGCTGCTATAAGTACTCATATACAAGTGTTTGGGTTATCATAAATCTGCATTTCTTTGGGATAAATGCTCAGGAGCACAACTGCTTTATCCCATAGTAGTTGCAAGTTCAGTTTTGTAAGAAACTGCCAAACTGTTTTGCAGAATGTCAATAACATTGCATATTCCCACCAGCAATATGTGAATGATCAATGTCTTCATAATCTCGCTGGCATTTGGCATTGTCATTTTAAAAAAAAAATTACCCATGGAGATAGTTGTGATATTCCATTTTGGTTATAATTTGCAACTTTTTAATTGCTAATGATATTGAAGATCATTATCTATGCTTATCTGTATGTCCTCTTCCATGAATGTCCCTTCATGTTCTTGCACACTTTCTCACTGTCTCTCTCTTTTTCTAACTTTTGAGTACTAAGAATTAAAAAATATTTATATACACTGGATACAAGACTTTTGTTGAATATGTGGTGTCTGTGTCTTCAGATAGTCTTTTCATTGTACTGAAGGGGTACTTTTCAGAGTGAAAATTTATAATTTTGATTAAATTCAATTTATCAATTGTTTATTTTCTTTTTGTCTATCATGCTTTTGGTTCATGTTTAATAACATTGCTTTACTTCAAATTCTAAAAATTTATCCAATTTTTTTCTTTATAGATATAATTTTACATTCTATCATTGAGTCTGTGGCCACTTTTGAGGTAAATTTTGCATTTTTTGATTATCTTCCCTCCATTGAATTGCTTTGGCATCTTTGTCCAAAATCAGTTTGGCATATTTTGAGGGGGTCCATTTCTGAGTTAATCTTTGCCTTGCTCCTGATCTTAGGGTGGAAGAATTTGGTCATTCACCATCAAGTATAAATCTTAGCTATAAGTTTTTGTAGGTGCTATTTATGCATTTGAAAAAGTTCTGTTCTATTTCATTGTTTTCATCATGAATGACCATTGAGTTATGATTTCATTCATCTTAGCAGTTCTTAATTTTGTTTTTTGTCATTCCTAAAGGATATTTTCACTGCATTCAGAATCTGCATTGACCATTATTTTCTTTCCTCATTTAAAAAATGTCATGCCATTTCTTTTTAGCTTCCATGATTTTTGATGAGAAATCTTCTGTAATTCAACTTTTTTTTCCCCAAAGGTAAGTTATCATTTCTCTCTTGCTGCTTTCAAAATTTTTGTTTGTTTGCTTTTAGCTTCCAGAACCTTGACTATTGAGTTAGTGTGGATTTCTTTAGATTTATTCTGCTTGGGTCTTGCTCTGATGCTTGAATCTATAGATTTATATCTCTGTCAAATGCCTGAAATTTCAGCCATTATTTCTTCCCATATTTTTTGTTCCTGTTCTTTTTCTTTTCTCTCTTAAAGACTTGGATGACACAAAAGTTAGATTTCCTTTCCTTTTCTATCTTTCTTTCTTTCTTTCTTTCTTTCTTTTTTTTTGTTTATAGTCTCACAGGTTAGAGTGGCACTGCTTCATTTCTTTGTTTTTGGAGGATGATGATAATATGAGATTTTGAATTTCTATTTTAGCTGCTTTTCTTTCCTTCTTTCTTTCTTTGTTTCTTTCTTTCTTTCTTTCTTTCTTTTTTCTTAAAGCAGGATTTATTGAGAGGACAGATGCTTTCTTTCATTAATATATTGGTAGGAGTTAAGGGTTGGTCCTTTGGTAATGTTGAAAATGGGTACAATTTCAGGTTCCCCATTCAGCTTCTGGTGATGTCATAAGTGATGGGCTTTCTGCTATTTACTGGTACCATAAGAGTTCTGCTCTCCGTTAGGAATCTGTTGATACCTCCTGGATTGGACAGACTTTGTTCCTATTTCCCAAGTGGTCTCAACAGTCTTCACAGGGTAAGAGGTTGTTACACATGGAAATGAAAGTCCTGACCTCCTACTTAATTTTCTTTGATAACACTTTGGTTTGGGAGGTGGGGTGAGGAGTGGTAGAAGTTCTCACTACAATATGGCACGGGTGGAAATGGACACATCACATGTGACATTTTGTGGAGTAATTGGGGATAAAACTTCAGTTATTTCTGAAAAGCAGTGCTGTCCAAAGAGTTATTATTATTTTTTTTCCTTAATATTGTTAGGTCATGTCTTTCCTGTTATTTTGATTGGAGAGGGCAGACCTGTTTATGCTTGGTGTGTGTGTGTGTGTGTGTATGTGTGTGTGTGTGTGTGTGTGTGTGTATGCATATGTGTTTTATTGTTCTAGGTTTTCAGCTTCTCCACCAGCATTGATTATGGGATATAGGCAGTAAAAAAAGAAAACTCAGAGATTTCTCTGCCATTTCCATCTTCAGGTACCAAAGCTTCTAACCAGTCCATCTTATTCTCTTTACCTTTCAAATAATTTTTATACTCTTTTTATATGTAATGCCCAGTGTTTTAGTTGTACTTAGTGGCAAGAATAGAATAAAGTTCATCCACTCCCATCTTCCCAACAACAGAGATATTTTGAGAGTAAAAGCTGCAGCAACTCTTATATAATTAGACTGATGTACACAATATATGATCATGCTATTAATGTGGAAAACTAGAAAATAATGTCAATGTTTATCATAGAGAAATATACATCTTTAAAAGTATGATACATTTACACAAAGGGCAGCCATAGAAAGACAATGTACCACGTAAAAACATAACTAGAAAGTTTTAGAATTGACTTGAAAGGTTGTTCAAAGGAGTTACTAAGAGAGAAAAGTACAATTCAGGATAATGCATATAATTTCTCATTTAAAAAATACATAAAATGAACCTTATATAAGTAGATAAGCTCCAATATTTGCATGTTTATATATATATACATGAACGTTTATGTACTGGAAATTGCTATGATAGATTAAGGGACAGCTACAGGAAACGTGACTTACTTGAGAGTGAGTGAGAGAGATAAAACTATCAGACAAGACTACAATTCAAATAAATTCATTTTGTATGAAATGATCATATATATATATATCTTTTCGCAAAATTATAGATGTGTGCATATGTGCAAATAAACTTTAAAATGCACAAGCAATAAAAGTAGAGTTCTTTGGGAAAATTAGGTCATCTGGATGGATGTTTCATTTTCCATCCACTGTAGAGTCTTCAGCCTACATATATGCTCAAGTGTAGCCTGCATTCAGTGAGGACGATGGGTGGTGCCAGGTCTGTGTGCTCTATATATTCATGAAGAAAAGCAGGAAAGCAAGTACTGAGATAAATACTCGAGCATTTTCTTTTTCAGCATTTGCCATTTAAAATATTTGCAGAAGAAATTAAGTTGCTTTCCTCTGGCAAAGACTTAATGATTCTGACTGCTCATTTTTAGGGTATTAATCAAATGTAAAAATTGAATAATCATTCATAATATGCTAAATATTTTAAGCATTTTATGTATATTGATTTATATTAGATAAAGTTGTTGCCTTATATTCATTTGTTTTGCTAATGCTGCATATACCAAAAGTTGATTTTACATATTTAAATAAACATGTAATTTTAAATAAAAAAGCATCAAAATAATCTTTTAAGAATGATGCTTGGTTTATAAATTTGAATATACATATATAAATATATACGAGAAAGTCTAGCTTTACTAATAAGATGACGAAGCAGTTTTAAAATGAATCTGTAAAATCAGAATGCCACTTATAAAATTAATATCTCAGTATGTAGTAATCAAATGCCTTGAATGGCACAGTTTCTACAGTTTTAATGCCATAGACTAACATACATTTTTAGCTGATCATATAGTAGAGCATCATTTAGTCTATAAATTTGTTATGGCATGGCATCACAGGGTGTAACTGATAGTGCCAAAGTGCCTTTGCCACAGGATCTCAGCATTCATCTTCCAACTTGTCAAAAAGAAAATTCAGCCAAAATGTAGGCATAGCATACTTGCTTCTGTGTTGGGCAAAAGCAAACACAATTCTGAATTTAATTATTTTGTTGGTTGTTTCCCAGTGACAACATTTTTGGATGCTGATTAATATTCTTTAAACTTGCTTTTAGTATGTAACTTTTCCCCCAATATTTCCCACGCTGGAATATTTATTCTTGATGCACATATTGTGTGCAATAAGAAAATCTGTAGAAATGTATGGATTTAAATTATGACTGGGATAAGCATAATTTATCAACTAAACTGGGGCACTTGTCAGTAGGGTAGGCGCTATCAGTGATTATTTTGGGATGTCAGCAGAAAGCTGGAGATGTAAGGAAAACGACCACACTGACCCGCAAACGTGATGGCTTAAAAAGAACATTGATATCAGCATTTTTGTCTAAGGCATAATTTCTCAATATTATCATTGAAAATAAATAAATATTTATTACTTTTTGGTTTCCCATTAGTTTTTAAATTATTTTTCTCAATCCCATTAGAGACTAGACAAATGTAATCATTTGTCACTTAATGACAGACACATTCTGAGAAATACATCCTCATATGATTTCATTGTTATACACACACCATATAGTGTATTCACACCTAGATGGTGTAGCCTACTGCATAGCTAGGTTGTATGACACAGCTAGGCTAATTTTTCCTAGGCTATAAACCTGTATAGCACGTTACTGCACCAAAACACTATCAGTTATTGCAATGCATTTTGTGTTTATGTATTTAAATATATCTAAACACAGAAAAGGTACATATATATATGTCTTTCTATGAGTAATTCTCGAATGTTATAATACACGCTTTGTTTATTTCTCATCTGCATTACAGTTACATGTTCTGAACTCATGTGCCATCTTGTCCTCTAGTGCAATCTCCATACCCTAAAACCTCTTACATATTTCTTTACATAAATGAAAGAAATCTACTTACTTGCTATGAAATGGAAGCTTTTTCATGATTTTATCCTTGTCTAATATTTGCTCACCTTTCCTCTGTCCACAGTGATTTTACACTCTGTTCTTCAGCCAAACACACAGCCCATTGTTTCCTGCTCTTTGTGCCTTAGGTGCTTCCTCTGCTAGAAATACTCTTGTTCTTCTCATTAAAAAAACTTTATGTTTAAATTATAGTTAAGAAAATTGTATTGTATTAATGGCATTGAGTAAATAAGTAGATTTTAGCTGTTCTCATCAAAAAATAACTATATGAAATAATAGCTATGCTAATTTTCTTTACTATAGTAACCATTTTACAATCTGTATATATTCCATAACATCATATTGTAAACTTCAAATATGCACAATAAAATCTATTGTATTAAAAAAATTAATGCAAACTTTAACCCTTCTATCATATTTTTAACTTAGAAAATTATCAAATTTTTAATAAAGTAATAAACACTAAATATATTTGTTTGATAAAACTTACCAAAATTAAGGATAGTTTTTTAAAAAATATTTATATTATTACATTAGGCCTATAAAATGATGGTTCCCTGAGGCTAGAAAGTATAGTGGGGAGGGGTGGATAAAGAGGGTATGGTTACAGGATACCAAACTTCAGTTAGATAGAATAAGATCTAGTATTCAGTACCATAATAGGGTGACTATAGTTAACAATATATTCTACATTTCACCCAAAAGAGCTAGAGGAGTGGAATTGTACTATTCCAAACACAAAGAAATAATCAATGCCTGAAATGATGGAGATAATGATTACCTTGATTCGATTACTACACATTGTATGCTTGTATCAAAAATTCACATGTATTCCATAACTATGTAGACTTATTATGAATACATAATGAATAAAAAATAAAAATATAAAAACTTGATGACACCAGATGCATCTTTCTCATTTTGTGTCTCTATTGCCCCTTGCAGAATCTTTTTAGCAAGTGATAATCAACATTTAAATGAAATAAGTAATTTTGCCGTCACATTGTCTTTCCTTCGTTGCTTACTCCCAATTAACTTAGGCTTCACTTCTCATCTGCTAACATTTCCATTATAATATAATTTATTTTGTTACTTTGAACTGTTAGGGTGTCACTCTGTCATCCAGGTTTAAGTGCAGTGGCAGTAACATAGCTCACTGCAGCCTTGAACCCCTGGGTTCAAGCAATCTTCAGAACTCAACCTTTCAAGAAGATGGGACAAATGGCACACTACCACGTTGAGCCAGTGTGGTGTTGTTGTTGTTGTTGCCATTGTTCTTGTAGAAGCAGGGTCTCCCTATGTTGCTCTGGAAGGTCTCGAACTTCTGGCCTCAAACATTCTTCCAACTTCAGTTTCCCAATGTGTTAGGATTACAGGCATGAGTTACCATGTGTGTGAGCTTAAAATTTTTTAATTCATTTTATTTCACGTCTTTGAATCAGTTGTAAGAAATGTGTATCTTCTACTTTTTCATCAAAGCAAAAGAATTTCAATTGTTTAAATACATTTTTCAGCTCTCATTACTCATTAGAGAATATAATAAGTTAAAAATGTGTGGTTTGATATTTATGTTAAAGAATAAAATCAAAACTTTTCCTAATATATGGATTAACTGATTGGTATAATTAACTAGTAATGTAAAATTACTTTGTGGCATATTTCATTATGGTGTTACTTTAAATTTAAATTTATAATTTTACATATATATGCATATATAAAATGGAAGAATTACATGGAAATCATTTACAAAAAAAGAAGACTTATGAAATGAGGTAAAAAAAAAAAAGCATTTAAGATAAATTAAGCTATTCCCCCTGGAAAGCTGACATCTTTAATATGATAGCAAGTTTTGACCCATTTAAATCATAGAAAGTGGACTCACATATTAAATGAAACATTCATAAGGAAATATCCAAACAACAATTTTATCAAGGGGATATGTCAAATTACCTAAAAATTATACTACCCTTTTGGAAGCACTATCCTAAATAACTTGAGAACAGAGATGACATTTAAAAGTAAAGGAGAAAATGGGAAGAGAAGATTGTAGGAGGAAAGATGTATTTCCTTTGCTGATATTTAACACTCTCATTTTTCTTAATTATTCTTGACATTTCACACATTTCACCCATTATTCCCTGAGCTCCCCTAGAGCACAGTTTTTTAAAAAAGTAGGGCTAGTTACTTTTTAGAACAAATTATGCATCTCTGTCCTTTAATACATTCAAACTTTTTTTATTCTTGATCCTACCCCTCATATATAAGCAGATAGCACCACCTGTCTTATAAGCAGGTGAGTTTATAGCAGGGATTTCTGTAAATACATTGGGAAAGGTAGAATTAATTTCTTAGATTAAATGAGGCAGAAAGGTATTTGCATATTTAGTATTTAGAGTAAATAAACCATTGAGACTTAAAATTATATACTGTTTAGATATTTATATTATATATTTTGAATTTTAAAGAACATCAAAAGCTATGTAAAATCTTAATTAGCATTGATAGAATAAATATCTTCACTCTGCGTATTTCAGAATCTAGCTATGTTCTGCTGTTATTCTTTAAGCAAAGCAGCCACTGTATTACTCTGCTCCTTCTAGTTCTTGTCCTTCACCCACATATGTCCACACCAATCATTTAAAGCATGTACATTGCTTGAAAATGCATTGCAATGTCTCCAATTCCATGTTTGCTTGTACAATAAGCAAAATGGTATACTTATTATAAGGAGAGCCTTATCTTATTATAAAACTTGTTTTCTAAGCAGTCTATTTCAAGGAGGCTAAATATCTTAATTAAAATTAGACTAACTTAATTTTCATAATCTTATTTTGCCTTATATAAAATATATGGAAAAAGAGGGCAAGTCAGTTAACTGATGGTTCATATGCATTTGAGACTTCAGAAAATCATGCTCTTTGAAAACTTAGAATTTGGAGAAAATAAACGAGACTGTGGATTAAGATACTGTCTAACTGAACTGGGTGAAATAAATATAAGAATACCTGTGTCAGTACATCTCTAGTTTTCACCAGGAGAAGAAAGCATAACAGAAAGTAAAAAGAAGGAGACCGGCGCTGTGGCTCACGCCTGTCACCACAGCACTTTGGAAGGCGAGGAGGGTGGATTGCTTGAGCCCAGGAGTTCTGGTCAAATCTGGGAAACATAGGAAACTTTGCCTAAAAAAAAAAAAAAAGAAAATTGGCTAGGTGTGGTAGCGTGTGCCTGTAGTCCCAGCTACTTTGGAGGGTGAAGTGGTGGAAGGATCGCCTGGGTCTAGGAGGTCAAGGCTGCTGGACACCGTGATAGTCGTGATCATGGTTGTGCACACCAGCCTGAGTGCAGTGAGACTCCAGAGACTCCAACTTAAAAAAAAAAAGAAAGAGAGAGAGAGAAAAAAAAGTTTATCACCTCCTTAACAGTGTTTATACACTAGTGCTGTTGATAAATAAATACTTGTAGAAAGTATTCAGAAACGAGGATTGCAGCCACAGATGGAAGAATCATTTTGGGTAATATATATTCATATGTCTATCAAACACAAAATATTTTTTAGAAAACTAAAAATATTAAGGAAAAAATTTTCTTAATTTTTTCCCAAGACTTTTTGGGAATATAGAAAAACTGTCCTATTTTCTGAATGCTTGTTTGTCTTTAATTCTTTTTATTTATTTTTGCAAAAGATAGGCTTTATTTTTTAAGACTGAATAGCAATGCATTAATAATGCATTTTATATGCCTCATCTTCTTTATTCAAGACCCCTAACTCGTTTTCATATTTGGCTATTGTGTATAATGCAATGAATGTGGAATCGCAGATATCCCTGCAAAACAGTGAATTCCTTCCTTTGAATATATACCCAGAAGTGAAATCGTTGGACTGTAGGGTATAGTTCTATTCTTCATTTTTGAAAAACCGTTTTTCATAATGGCTGTGTCAATTTACATTCTCAGCAACAGTGACAAAGTTTTTATTTTTTTCCATACCTCATCAAGACTTTTTTTTTTTTTTGTAACAGCTATTCTAACAGGTAATATCTCATTTTTATTTTTATTTGCATTTCTCTGATGGTTAGTGATGTTGAGCCCATTTTCATATGCCTTTGGTCATTTGTATGTCTTGTTTGGAGAAATGTCTGTTCATGTTCTTTGCCTATTTTTTAATCAGTTTATTCTTATCAATTTTTACTTTTCAGTTGTACGAATTCTTTGTATATTTTTATGTTAACTTCTTATCAGATATATGATTTGCAAATATTTTCCCCCATTGCTCAAGTTGTCTTTTCATTTTGTTGATTGTTTTATTATCTGTGCAGAGCTTTTTAGTTTGCTCTGATCCTATTTATTTTTGCTTTTTGTTGATTGCACTATTGGTATCAGATCAAAAAAATCGTTATCAAAATCCATATCAGGAAGATTTTTCATGTCTTCTAGGAATTATGTGGTTTCAAGTCTTTAATTCATTTTTGGTTTATTCTGTGGGTCATGTAAAAAAAGGATCCAACCGGGCTCGGTGGCTCAGCCTGTAATCCCGCGCCTTTGGGAGGCTGAGGTGAGTGGATTGCCTGAGCCTGTGGGTTCGAGACCCGCCTGGGTAGCGAGACCTCATCTCTACAATAAATAAATAAAAAAATCAGCCGGGCGTGGTAGCACTTGCCTGTAATTCCAGCTGCTTGGAAGACTGAGGCCGAAGGATCACCGGAGCCCAGCAGATCGAGGCTGTGGTGGCCGGGAGCGGCCACTGCACTCCAGTCTGGGCGACAGAGTGAGACTCTGACTCAAAAAAAAAGAAAAGGATCCAATTTTATTGTTTTGCACATGAATATCCAGATTTCTGCTGTGTTCCATTGGTTTATTAATCTATATTTAAACCAGTATCATATTGTTTTGCGATTCCCCAGCAAGGATTCTTTCTTTCTGAAGATTGATTTGCCTATTTACCTTCTTGTTGTTGTTCTAAGTAAATTTTGGAATTTTTGTGTGTGCGTGTGTGTGTGAAAAATGCCGTGGGCATTCTGATAATGATTGTATCAAATCTGTAGATTTCTTTGGGTAGTATGTCTTACAATTTTTAGTGTATAGGTCTTTTATCTCCTTGGTAATGTATTTCTAAATATTTTATTGCATTTGATACTATTCAAACTGACATTGCTTTCTTAATTTCTATTTCAGGTAGTTTACTGCTAGTATATAAAAACACACCAAATTTTTGAACATTGATTTTGTATCCTGCAACTTAACTGAATTAGTTTATCAATTCTAATGTCTTTTTAAATTGAGAAGTCCTTTTTTGTTTTGAGAGGGAATCTAGGAGTCTCACTCTGATGCCCAGGCCGGAGTGCAGTGGCACACTCATCGCTACCACAGCCTCAACTCCCTGGGCTCTGGTGATCCATCTGCCTCAGCAGCTGGAACCACAGGTGTGTGCCACCATACCAAACTAATATTTTGATTTATTGTATAGATGAGCTCTCGACAAGTAACCCAGGCTGGTCTCAAACCCCTGGGCTCAGGTAATCCTCTCGCCTCTGCCTCACAAAGTGCTGGGATTACAGGCTTGAGCCACCATGCCCAGTCCACACAATCAGATCATCTGCAAAAAGCGAAAATTTTACTTCTTCCTTTCTGATTTTGAGGTCTGTTGTTTCTTTTTAAAATCTAATTTATCTAGCTAGAATATCCAATACTATATCAAATAAAAATTATAACAGTGAGCATTCCAAAATTATTTTTTATCTTAAAGAGAAATCTTTCATCTTTTCACTTCTGAGTATGATGTTTAGCAACGAGCTTGTCAATATGGCCTTTATGTTAAGCCACATTCACTGTTTTTTTAATGCCTTATCTGTTGAGAATTTTTGTTATAAAAGAATGTTTAATTTTGTCAAATGCTTTTTCTGCACCTAATGAAATGATCATATGATTTTTATCCTTCACTTTTTAATGTGATATATTGCATTTATTGATTTGTATATGTTGAACCACCTTGCATCCCTGGGATAAATCCTACTTGATATTTGTGCATGATTTTTTTACTGGGCTGCTGAAATTTTTTATTGTATTTTGTTCAGGATTTTAAGCATGTATGTTTATCAGGGATATTGGTTAGTAATTTTCTTTTCTTGAAGTATCCTTGTCTGGCCTTGGTATCAGGCTAATACCTCATAAGTGAGTTAAAAAGTGTTTCATCCTCTTTAATTATTTGGAAGAATTCGAGAAGGATTAGTATGTATTTTCTTTAAATGATTGGTTCAATTCACTAGTGAAGTTTACTGGTCCTTGGTTTTCCCTTATTGGGGGATATTTAATTACAGATTCAACCTGCATACTTGTTATTGGTCTGTTCACATTTTCTGATTCATCATGAATCAGTCTTGCAAGGTTGTATGTGTCTAAAAATGTACCCATTTCTACTATACTGTCCAATTTCTTGAACCGAAACAATTGTTTATAGTAGTCTCCTATGATTCTTTATATATCTGTGGTATAAGTTGTAATGTCTCCTCTCTAATTTCTGATTTTATTTGAGCCTTTTCTCTTTTTTTCTTAGTCTAGCCAAAAGTTTGTCAATTAAAAAAATTTTTTTAAAGACCAATTTGTAATTTCACTGATATCTTCCATTTTTGTATAGTCTTCATTTCATTTATTTCTACTTTTATGTTGGCTATTTTCTTCCTTCCACTAACTTTGGGCTTAGTTTGTTCTTTTATTATTTATTGCAGTGTAGTCTGCTTGTTTGTTTGTTTTGAGATCCTTCTTTTCCTTTATGTAGGCATTTATCACTATGAACTTCCCTTTTAGAACTGCTTTTCCTGCATACATTTTGGTATTTTGTATTTCCTTTTTCTCAAGATATTTACTTATTTCTCTTTGATTCCTTATTTGACTCTTTATCATTCAGGTGCATATGGTTTAATTTCCACATATGTGTGTATTTTCCAATGTTACTTATCTTATTGGCTTCTAGTTTCACTTCATTGTGTTCAGAAAAGATGATTGATATGATTTCAATATTCTTAAATATGTTAAGACTTGTTTTGTGGTCTAATATATGATCTATCCAGAGGACTATCCTCTGTGCATCTGGGAAAAATGTGTATTATGTTTCTTTTGGATTGAAAATTCTGTATATGTCTGCTAGGTTTATTTGGTCTATTGTGTAGGACAAGTAAAATGTTTTCTATTGATTTTCTGTCTGGATGATCTATCTATTGTTGAAAGTGGAGTATTGAAGTCCTCTACTATTTATTGTATTGCTTTGAATCTGCTACTGAAGCTCTCTATTGCATTTTTATTTCAGTCATTGTATTCTGTAGCTCAGACATTTCTGTTTGGTTCTTTTTTATGTTTTCTTTCTTTTTGTTGAACTTCTCATTTTGTTCTTGAATTGTGCTCCATATTGTGTTATA
The DNA here is from genome assembly GCF_000164805.1 of Carlito syrichta. NCBI lineage: Eukaryota > Metazoa > Chordata > Mammalia > Primates > Tarsiidae > Carlito > Carlito syrichta. Next base: position 123,481 of record NW_007246139.1, on the reverse strand, counting down.
TTGTTTATCTGTGCGCCTTTGTAACTCACTGAGCTTCTTTAAAACTATTATTTGGAATTATTTGTGAGGCAATTTGTGAATCTCCATTGGGGAGGGAGTCAGTTATTAGAAGCCTATTGTGTTATTTTGGTGGTGTCATGTTTTCCTGACCTGACCTTTCCTGATTCCTGTAGCTTTGCATAGATGTCTGCAATTGAAAAAGCCATCGCCTCATCTAGATTTTATGAACTTGCCTTGGAAAAAAAGACCTTCAACTACAGTGGCTGTGTCACTTGGCACCATGTGTGGAAGGATGAAGTGGCTGGATTGGGGGGTAGTTTCTTGTCAGCTCATGCAGCTGGTGTCCATTATGTTGGCAAGTATGTCATCCTCGGTGGTGAGAGCTTTGAGTGGGGGACATAGTGGGTATGAGGGCTGTTGGAGTCCTCAACAATGCCTCTAGGCCCTGTGGTAAGAAGCCTAGTGGGAGGCAATGGGGACCTGGGTCAGCTGTGTGCATGACATGGGGGCAGGGGCAGGGACCTTCTGTAGATGACTTATGACGGTGAATGCCAGCAGCAAGCTGGAGGTGTGCATTCAAGTAGTTGCAGAAACCAGATGCAGACTAGGGCCGGTGGTAGGTTTATGGCAAATTTGCATGGACATATGCAGTGGCCACACAGGATATTGGGGCCAGAGCGCTTGCAGAGTTACCAGATAAACAGCTCTTGGGTAGAGTTAGGGAGAGCTGTCGAGATTCAGGCAGATGGAGTCTACAAGGGCAGAAAACTAGAGCTTGTGGTGGAAAAGCAGCAGAGAGTTTGTGGTAGTGGATACTGCCGGGTCTTCGGTCGTGAAAACTGGGTAATGTGTGTAACATCCTGAACCGTTAACATTCTCCGGGATGAAGCATGCTGGGGTCGTTTGAAGAGCAGGCCACTGGGGACTGTGGTGACAACTCCCTGTGGCTGATACTGATAACCTCTGAACTTTTTCTTTGTTACTACCCATCTTTTTGCTGGTATCTCCAGCAAACTGGACATTGTGAAAATGAAGTGCGTCCTTTGGACAGTGCCCTGAAAAGGTGAGGGAGCTGGCCACCCACCTGCTGTCTTTTCCCCTACAAGTGGATCTCACAGACTGGAAAGTGTCCTTACTATGGTGAGCAGCGCCAATCTGGGAGATGGCACAGCAGTTATTCCTGGTGTTTTTTGTTGTTGTTTTTTTCTCCACTGTATTGCTGTTGCTTCTTAAATGGACTCCTGAGCTATTCAGAGCTATTTTTGCTCCTGGATGGTTGTCTAATTTATTGTTTTTTGGGGACAAAGACTGAGATCTTCTACTCTATCATTTTGCTGACATCACTTTTCTCAACTATTTCCTATTAATTTATTTTTGTTTCTCATATTCAGCAGATTCACCAGTTCTTCTAGGATTATTTTGCTAAGGCTAACTGCCTCATCAAAATTCCTACAGAACTTGACCAAATTATCAAATATTAACCCATAGAAATTCTAATCTAAATATACTTCAGTGAATAATTTATATATTCAGGTGATTTGTTATTCTTCAATGAAAGTTTTTGTATATTTGAGTGATTATAAGAAAGAAGAATAAAATTAAAAATCCCACAGATAACCCCTTAAGACTGTATGTTACAAGAGTTTCATAGTGGCTTATTCATATTGTTTTGAAAAGTAAATAATAATAATAAACTCCCATAAATGCAGTTAAAACATTATTACTTTTATTAATGCGGACCAATATATTAGGACTGTCTAAAAATTATAAAGTGTTTATAATCCCAGGAAATTATCTGCTGAGAATTTAGAGGCAAATGCTAAGAAAAAATTTGCCAATAAATTAAATGATAACATTTATATTTATGGTGTTAAAAGGAAATTGCTTGATATGATTTAGCACATATTTTATAAGTGATTTTTCAACTATAAAAACAATTTAATATTTAGTCAAAATGGTAAACTGTGAAGACATATAACTACTTATAACAAAATTAAATGGAAGATTGGTTTCAGAACCCCCTGCTGATGCTCAGGTCTTATATAAAATAACATAGTGCATGTGTATCACCTATGCATATTCTCCAGTAAACTGTAAATTATTTTGGGATCACTTATAGTAACCAATACTGTGCCTTACATACTTTATCACTTCGGTTGCATGGATTTGACCTAGTACTCCACATGCAGAAGCAAATTTAAGTTTTTCTTTTTTTTAATTTTTAATTTTAAAGATGTGGAGTACAATTCAGGTTAGGTATACGAATGTTTATTATGGAAGTACCCTTGTTGATGAGGAGTGCCTCCCCCTCCCCTGGCAGTTTCCCACTACTGCCAACCCCACCCCACCTCCCTTATTTTTCTGTTTGGAACTTTGTGGGTTTAGTTCCTGAATATTTCATAATTCATTGAATTCATGAATGTAGAACCCATGAATATGGAGTGTCAACTACACACACACACACACATATTTATGCAAACATATATATGTACCTATACATATAGAGAACAATATTTCTAAAAATAGACATACAAACATTTACTAATATGGTAAGCAGATATTACAAGTATATGAAGCAGTTTAAGTATTTTCTGTATAACAAAACGTAAAGATTGGCCACAGAACTCTATACAAAATGGAGGGTAGCAAGTCCATGGATCCAAAGAATGGAAGGGCAGCCTGAGTAAAGCTAATGAGCATATTAATTAGCAAGCTCTATTTGGAGAGCCAGGTCATCTGAAGACTCTTGCTTCTTTTTTCTTAGAAGATTCTTTTTTGTTTGAATCAGAGTGCAGTACCAGGCAGATATCGATTCTCTGGGTTCCCTGTAACATAGATAAGCTGTTGTCAAGCAAGAAATTATTTTTTAGAGGATTTAGAGATTCTAAATAAAAATAACCTGGGAGGTTTAACAATAAATACACGAAGAAAATTGCTTTAGCAATTTACAACAATAAAAACAACAGAAAATGTCCCAACAGGTATTTTATATTTACATAAACACCATAAAGCAGATATATAATTTTACAAATAAACAAAAAAACTGAACTCGTGGCTTTATGGTATACAAAACAAGCACTGTTGATTATTATAAGAATAAATTGACAAATACATTATTTTCGTGGAAGAATTTAACTCACTTCTTATAGAAATTGACCGATGAACTTGATGAAATATTAATTAGGATATGAAGCATTGAAGTGACAGGCTCCAATTAATGGACATGTAAAGCACTATTCCCAATACACTATACACAGTTCATTTGGACTCTCAAATAACATATAAAGCTGTTGATTAGGTAGTAGACATTAACACAAAAAAACCCCTGAAGTTTAAAAAATCATAAAACAAGTAGGAAAGCCAGTAATCTATAAATACACATATCCTGTTCAAGCCTCCTACTGAAAATAATGAATGTTATTTGGTGAAATAATTTTGAAATATATTAAATGCATAAAACTGGCAAGATAGTAAGAAATTATCAAGTCAAAAACATTTATGATGGCAACAGCCCAGATAAATAATCAGATTACTGAAGCTGTTTTGTTACAAAATTATTTGGCAAAACGGGAGAACTTGAGCATTGACTTTCTTTTCATTTTTTATTTGGTTTTATTAAGGTAGAATATATATAAGAACAACATATATTTAATGCAAGCAAACTGATAGCATGGACATAAGCAAACATCTGTGACACCATCATCACAACTCTGTGATATATCCAATATTTTCCAAGTGTCCTTTGTTTTTTGTTTGGTTTTTGCTTTTTATTGTGGTAAGAACATTTAACATGAAATCTACTCTCTTAAATGTTTAAGTGCATGGTGTCTATTGTTGATTACGGGCACTATGTTGCAGAGTAAATCTCTACTGAATCATAGTTTAGCTTATAGAAATTGACCGATGAATTTGATGAAATATTAATTAGGATATGAAGCATTGAAGTGGTAGGCTCAAATTAATGAATATGTAAAGCACTAAAAAATCATATGTCAAGCATAAAAAAATCATAAAACAAGTAGGAATGCCAGTAATATATAAACACACATATCCTGTTCAAGCCTCCTACTGAAAATAATGAATGTTATTTGGTGAAATAATTTTAAAATATATTAAACGCATATATTAAATGCTATACCAATTGGACAACAACTCTCCATTTCTCCTTCTTTCAGGCCCTGGCAACCACTGTCGTATTTTCTACTTCTGTGAGATTGACCATTATAGGTTCTCCTATGGACAGTCATTTTCAAAATCAGGAAAAATACAGAAACCAGAGGGATCTGCTCTAAATGTGAGTGTAAATCCAGAATAAAATTGCACCATCTGCCTGCAGGGGATGTGGTTTTAAAGTTAAGCAGAAGTCTCTTTTGTGCTAAGCAGAACATGGAAAAATAGTGTTGAGTAGTTGTAAATATAGCATCTCTTTATAGACATTTAGATGAAGTTCATCCTACCTATGTGGGGGAAAAAAACCATCAAACCACTAATTTAGTTTAAAGTGGTTCCTGAACCTAGATCCTTCTGAAGCCTGGGATAAGTATACACAAATACATCCTAGACTGGGTTTCATCCTGAGGCCTAAAGTGGTCTGATATGTAATTATTCCAGGAAATGAATGGTTCTCTCAAAAGTCACTGGCACAAAGACAAGCAGAAAAATAACTTAATAAGTGATTATGTGTCTATGTGTCTGTGTATTTGTATTTATGTATATATGTTTATACTCATTTACATATAAACAAATGTAGGTGTATATATATATAACAGTAGGAAGAGAAAGGAAAGAACTTCAGCTGTAGGATTCATCAGACACATATGAAATAAAAATTCATTAAATGAATTGAAATTACTCCACACATAAAATTCCATACACAGAAAAAATATTTTGAAAAATTTAAGATTTTTTATTTTAAAAAGTTTATAGATTGGACTAGTAGGAAACCCAAACTAAACTTAAAAAAACTAACACATATATTTTAGGTAGTAAAATAGTAATCACAGAGTGAATACCCAATATGTTAGAAATGAAGACCAAGGATAACGATAAGTACATGAATGGATATAAATAAACATTGACCACAGAAAAAATATTGATACTTACTTCTGAATTAAAAAAAAATAATAATAAGATCCTTTACAAAAAAATGCAAGCCAAGTGAGGACTAAAAAAATTTAAATATTTTCTGATCTTTCATTTTCCACTAAAAGGATACATTTTAATTACAATTAATTAAATGTACATAATATGATTTCAAGTGAAGTTAGTAAAATAATGAAAATGAGAAAAATGAAAGATGTTAGAAATAGCAAAATAGTAGAAATAACTTTTAAGGCATTGCAGAAAAATTGGAATAATGACAACACATTTTATCAATCCAAACAGTGGAAAGAAAATAGCAAAAAAAAAACAGACAGAAAACAAAAAGCACAACAGAACTTCAACTATTGGAATATGTAGGCTAAATATACCATCTAAAAGATAAAGATTATCACATTGAAAGTAAATTACATTCTATTCCATATGGCAAGAGTAAACAAAACAAATGAATAACTAATATACAGGGCATATTCTCAAGCCACAAGGCAATTAAGATTAAAATCAATGACAAGGCCAGGCTCAGTGACTCAGCCTGTAATCCCAGCACTTTGGGAGGCTGAGGTGAATGGATTGCCTGAGTTCATGGGTGCGAGATCAGCCCGGGAAACTTGGCGAGATCTCCTCTCTACAATAAATTTTAAAAAATTGGCCAGGCATGATAGCGCATACCTGTGGTTGTAGCTACTTGGAAGGCTGAGGTGAAAGGATTGCTGGAGCCCAGCAGGTCGACACTGGTGTGGCTGTGAGTGTGTTATTGCACTCCAACCTGGGCAACAGAGTGAGACTCCAACACAAAAATAATAAAAAATAAATAAATAAATAAATAAATAAATTGGCAAAAAAAAGGTAATTGAAAAAACTACATTTAGAAATTTGAAAAGATTACTGTAAATAAATGAGTCAAGAACAAATAATAAAACATGAGAATAGTAGCAATATTTTGAAATATGTTACATGCAATATACTATGTATCAGAACTGTAGTGGAGTTACCTAAAATATACACAAATATGGAGCAAAATTTATATTCTTTAAAGACAAATACAACTGAAAGTATCAAAATTACTAAGCTATGCTTTTATCTCAAGAATTTATTATAAAGAAGAGAAAAATAAACTCCAAGATATATAAAAAAAAAGAAGATAATAAAGACCAGTAAAAAAATAATTTAAAAATCAAACACAGTAAGCCCAATGAAAACTATAAATGTATTTTTTTATAAAATTGACACAATTAACACAAAGATTGATTTAAAAAACACTACTAAACATCACCAATAAAAAAGAAAGATTTATAGGTTCTATAGACATTGAAATATTATGACTCACAAAACTTATAAACAAACACATAGTTATATGAATAGTTAATATTGAATAGTTTAATGAACAAATTTATAGAAAAAAATGTTTCTTGTCAAATTAAGAACAAAATAGTAACAAGAAATACTGTAGAAATTGAACCAGTAATTAAGATATCCAAGTAAAACCCCAGATAAAGTTGGTTTTTAGTCAACTGGGCTAAATATTTAAAGATCAATAATTAAATAATACATATTATGAATACATTAGTAATAATAATATGTCATACCATAATAGTAATAATAAAACATCGCACAGTTTCCAATAACTGAAAAAGATATGGCTATTCTAACATACTTTCTAAGTTTGAAAAATACTAGACATTAAAATCAAATAATGAGAGTAGCAGGAATATAATTAATAGGCCAACTTCACTAAGGAAAATCAATTCAAATATCTTAAAATAATAGCAAACAAAATCCAGCTATATAAAAAATTGGGTTTATTACCAATAATAGAATAGAGCTTTATGTAAATTAATCTTACTTGGAGTATATATTGAGATTAGCATCAATTAATTTATCAGTTACACTAATAAATCAAAATTTTAAAAAACTCACGAATTATTACTGGTGGAACTCCCCAGGAAGCTGACTCTGAGATGGAGGTATTGGCAGCCTTTACCAACTGCTTTATAGCTGCCCTTCATTTACTGTGGGTTGCCCTTAGAAGCTCTCTGAACCTAAAGCATCCATGAAAAAGTTAATAGTTGAAGTCAGCTGCTGAAGCTCCCTCAGATTTGGTGTTTTATTTAGGGGTGCCCATAAACTTCATGCAACATCTTTTCCTATCACCTATATCGCTAATACCACAGTGTCTGCTGGAATATATGGATGAAATTTCAGAGAGATGCTTACACTATAACCTGGTTTTGTTGTAGAGTTCTTTCCTGCTGGTAGCTTTTCATACCATCCAATATATGATTTGGAATAGTATTCCCAGATGTTGAATGTGCTCCCTGTTAGACCTGAAAAGGCTACCAGACAGTGGTCCTTCTTCATAGTGTGAAATGGTGTGAGCTGTAAGATATATTAACTTTTCCTTTGAAAGGATTTTAAACTGATCACTAGTCTCCTAAGAATGTAACTGATTTTGTAAGCACATCTTCATAGTGTTTCTTTCTTAACTTCTGAGTCTTGGATCATAATAAGATCTCTAATGTGGTAGTCCATTTTTACTTATCTGGTTTAAGTAGCATGAAGTAAACAGTAAAGTGGGTCAATGTGATATATTGAAGGTTAACCAGGAAGTGCAGATCTCTTTAGACTAACTACAGATAGAGAGTAAGCTACTATTGTTAGTGTATAATATGTATTATTGCCTATTCCATGTGAACATGAACTACGTCTGACTCTTCTGATAAGGAAAGAAAAGTAAACAAGCAAAACACATTCAAGGAATGAATGGCCATATACCACCTACCTAAGGTTGTGTTAATATACTCTAGCAAAGGCACTGTACCTGGCTGGCATGGTGGCTGCAATTGGGGTCACTATTTTGTTACATTTGTGGTGAACCTTTATTAATCTCCAGGATCTGTCTGGAAAATTAAATGGGAATATGACCAAAACTACAATCCCTGATCTTGAGATCCCTTAAAAGTGGTAATAAATTCTACAATCTCTTCAAAAAAATATAGTTGACTTTTTGTGTGACTTGTTTTTAATTTACACTTATGGCCAAAGATAAGAGGAAAAGTTTTAGAAGTCTCAATTTTCTCTTTGCCATGATAATGTCACAATCCTATCCTATAGGCTAAGGGCCCTGTGTCAAATATCAACTATTGTTACTGACACACCAGGGATTTATTCTAGGTCCTTTGCTGGCCACATGGAAAGCCACTCACTGAGATGAGTATTGCAAGAGAAGAAGACTTTTTATTTAGGTAATATTAGATGAGGAGAATGGGAGATCAGTCTCACACTTCTCTTCTCTAATGGAATAAAATTGAGGGGGGTTTAAGGAGGGATGAAGAAATGCAGCTACATGCAGGAAAACAGGAAATAGGGAGGGGTAAGGAAGCAGTCATCATGAATGAGGGTTTTGTTGGCTTGTTATCTGTGTGGATGATCTGGTGATTTTCAGTCCCATTCCTGAGGATTGGTTTCCTGAGGAAGGAACTCAGATAAGACAAATGTAAGTTTAAACTTTAAGACCAGGAGAGTCAATTTCTATGCTTATTCAAAAAACTTGTAAATAACAGTTTTTATGAGGATATTGGGCCAGTTTCAGGCTCTATCTTTCTTAAAATCAAAAAAACTTTTAGATTTGAGGGTACAAGGGCATATTTGCTACATAGGCATATTGTGTACTGGTGGAAAGTAGCTTCTGAACTCTTATCCCTATGTCTTCCCATATTTAGTGTCCCGAATGTCTATTATTTTCATATTTGTGTCCATTTAGCTTCCACAAAAAAATGTGAGAACATGTGGTGCTTTGTTTTCTGTTTCTGAGTTAGTTCACTAAGGATATTTTCCAGCTCCCTCCATGTTGCTGCAAAGGTCATGATTTCATTCTTTTTTTATGACTGCAGAGTATTCTGTTTCTTTAGCCAGTCAATCACTGATAGGCACATTGTGTTGTTTCCATGATTTTGCTATTGCAAATAGTTCTGCAATGAACATATGAGTACAGATTGAACTAGTTTACATTCCAAACAATGTATGAGTCTTCCCTTTTCTCTGCATCCACACCAACATCTGCTGTTCAACTTTTTAATGATAACCATTGTGACTGGTATAAGATACTATCTCATTGTGATTTTAATTTGCATTTCTCTGATGAGTAGTGATATTGGGTATTTTCTCTTATGTTGACCACTTTTATGTCTTTTGAGAAATGTTTATTCATGTCCTTTGTCTACTTTTTGATGGGGTTGTTTTCTCATACTGAGTTGTTTGAGTTCCTTGTAGAATCTGGATAGTAACCTTTTGTTGGAGGTATAATTTGCAAATATTTTCTCCCATTTCATAGATTTTCTGTTAACTCTGACGAGAACAGAAGATTTTTTATTTATTAAGTCTCATGTGTCTATTTTGTTTTCTCTCATTTGCTTTTGAGGTCTTAGTCATGAATTATTTGCCTAGGCTGATGTCTAGAAAAGTTTTTCCTGGATTTTCTTCTATGGCTTTAATAGTTTCAGATCTTAAGTTTAAGTCTTTAATTCATCATGATTAGCCTTTGTGTATGGTTATAAGTAGGAGTACAATTTCATTCTTCTGCATATGGATAAACATTTTTTCTAGTACCATTTATTGATAGAGTGTTTCTTTTTAATGGATTTTGGGGAAGATCAGTTACTTGTAGCTGTGTGGTTTTATTTCTTGGTTCTCTATTCTGTTCTATCTGTCTATTTTTGTAATTGTGTCTTGTGTTTTTAGTTACTAGAGTCCTATAGTATAATTTGAAGTCAAGCAGTATGAAATCTCTGCATTTGTTTTTTAAGAATTACTTTTCAGTCTTTGCCCTTTTATATATCTTTCCCTCAATCATAAGGAATATAGTTGTCAATCTTTCAGGCTTTTCATGCTAAGAAAGGATGGAATGGGATAATGATGAAGAATGGAAAACATTGCAACTGTAACTGCATTCACTCAAGAGTACCTGGTTAGCATCTATCTTTTTGGAGCTTAATGATTTAGGTATTTTTCTTAGTTTTCAAACAACATTTTAAGTCATCATGGCTAAGATCATCAATAACAAAATTAATCCCAGTTTTAAAAAATAACAAAGAATATAGAGTGGATTCCCAAAAGGAATAATTCTGGAAGGCTGACAGGGGTTCACAAGACCATGACTGTTTCCCCTGAGACGATCCCAGGGGACTGTTTTTACCCAAGTATAGTGAATTCGTGGCTTAACATCTGCTTACTCCATGAGTGAGTGGTCTGCAGGACCTCAAAAGTGCTGACTCATTGTAGTAACAGCTGGTATTCATTCTGGTAGAATTTTCAGGTGTTCAGCAGAAACTTAGTTTTCTGCTGTCAATGAGTGGAGAGTTATAGCCATAGGAAACTGGAGCCTGTTGAAAGTAAAATCAGGGAGATTAGTTAATATACTTCCAAATTGTGTTATATTTGATCTAGCTTCTGTTTCAGGGAAGAAAAAAATGTCAAGTGTTAGAAAGTCCAAAAGTCACAGTTCTTTTCCCAAATAAAATTTGTCACTTGGCAAATTTTAGAAAGACACTTCTTTAATGTTCAAAAAACAAAAGATGAAAAAATAAGGTTTATATTTCTGTTACTGTAAAGCCAGTTCCCCATGGCTTGCTTATGAAACATATCAGCTGCCTCATCTGGGTTGTTTCCCTTGACATTTACAAATGAAGTTGGGTGATTCCCCTTCTCGAGGTAAACAGTTCTTACAGTGCCTTTTTATCCAGTTCACCAGGCTGGCTGTTCTCTTGGGGATAATCTCCTAAGCGTCTGGATTATATATACCTGTTTGCAATTGTTTAGTGGTGAGGTATGTGCTCTGTATCAACCAAATATGCTCTTTCACTCTGCAGCATTTAAAACAAAAGGCATTACTCACAAATTAGTTATTCAGACAATTCATTTTAGTAAAATTTCCTCAGGAAGCTGATGATACCAATCTACAAAATGGAACAAATGTATTTACATGATGCTGTCTGGTTTCAGTAGTTACTTGGTTTTGCCCTTTCTCCACATTGACTACCTTCCTGGAAACCACAGATCTCAGAGGTGCTTTCTGGTTCCCTGGCATATGTTTCCCTTTTGTGGGTAGCCTTGAGGCTAGTGATCTAAGCCCAGACAGCCCCATATCTGAGCTTGGTCCATCTCTGAGGCCAACCCAGCCCTCGCTTACTTCCTTTTAAATTATTATAGATAGCAATAACCAAGGGACTGAATATTTTGCTTTTTTCATGTTAGTTTGCATTTCCTTATGCATCCAGTGAACCAACTCCCCAAAAGTTGAATCCATCTCTACATTCCGCTGGTAAGTTTTGCCTTTAATAACTGAATGCAGCACAGCTGTGGCTCCATACCATAGGTAATCATGTTGCCATCCAGGAATCAGTTTTATGTAATAAGAGATGTACCGTAGTTTTCTTTGGAAACATACTTTTTCTCTCTCCAGTCCCCTTTTCTACCAAAGACAAATCATACTGGGACTAATTCATTTATAAAATAAGTTTTATTCTTAATATAGTTGACCTGGTTATTTATATAAAGTGTAGTAAGAATTATTGTCCAATGGGCTCTTTTAAAAATGACTTTGCTGGAACTTTTCCATAAGGAAACTCAGATTTGACTTTTTTTTTTTTTTTTTAAAGATGTGGGGTACAACTCAGGGTTAGGTACATAAGTGGTCACCGTCAGATAAAGTTTGGGCCTCCCGTGGGTCCTTACTTTGTCTGGTTTTGGAACAGGAACCCTTATTAGTGTTACTTGCCCCACCCCCAACACTCCCCAGCAGTGATCTGCTACTGCCAATCTCTTTCGTGTAATATTATGATAAATGTTCAGGGCCTACTAGTACAACCTCTGTGAAAAACAGTGTGACAATTTCTAAAAGATCTAAAAATCAATCTTCCATACATCCCAACAATCCCCCTTCTGGGAGTATGCCCGTTGGAACTCAAATCATTCTACAAAAAAAGATTTGACTTTTAAAGGCTCTCTTGGGTCCAGGCTAGGATTTATCTGTGCCTTCAGATACCTATATTAATTGAGTGAATTCTCTCTTCTTGAGGTCCCAAAGTAACTTAGAGCTCCTGGATCTGTCAGAAAGTGCCATTCTTTACTTACCACTGATCAGGAACCCTATAAAGAAACTGTGAATGCAGGGTACAAGGCTAGTTCTTCCAAGGGGCTTTTATCAGCTCTTACAAGTCAACCTCAATTCCTCAAAGCAGTCACTCATGTCTGAAAACATGTCATTGCAGTCAAAGCCTTGGTAAAACAGCAGTTGTCTCAATTATATTCTGTTACAAATGAAAAACAGATTTTTATTTATTTTATTTTAAAGATGTGGGGTAAAATTCAGGGTTAGGTGTACAAATGGTCATTGTACAGGTAAAGTTTGGGCCTTGCTTTGTTCACCACCTCACCTGCTTTGAGATCAAGTGTCTTTATTGAACTGATGTGATTAACTATATTGCAGTAAATTAAGAATACTCATAAGTAATTTCCAAATTTTACTCATAGGATCATATATTACTCAATTTTTAAAAGCTGTAAATAGCTCAAAAGAAAAAGATTTATTGGCTCTGAAAAACAAAACAAAAAGAAACAGCAAAGTTTCAAACAAGTCATACAGATTGTTTCAGTTTTCTATTAGTTCATTCAATGCTATTAACTCCCAGTCTGCTTGATGCTGAACCAGAAATTCTCCTGAGCACATCAACTTCCCAGTAAGATTCCTGGAAGTTTTTTCTCTAGTTCCATGACACAATCTCCAAAGTTATTAGAAACTTACATTAAAGAGTCCTTTTCATGGACTCTCATAAAGAAACATGCTTTAAATGGTAGCTGATTATGAATTTTTTTTTAGAAGAATCAAGGTAAAGCAATAATTATGGATGGCAAGAGTCTTAGGACAGCCCTTGTCAAAAACATAAATGGCAAGGACATTTGATTATTTCTGTGGCATAGAGTTACTAATTATTAGTAATAATTAATCATAATTATTACTAATTTTTACTGATAAAATATATTAGGACATATCAGAATGTTAGAAATCTCATCAAATTTGGAAAAACATATAAAAACACATTTATATAACTGTTAAATACATTCATTTATGTAATATATATATTTATATAAATCCAAAGAAAGTTGAACATGATTTCATATTTGGCAATGCTTCCTGTATAATTTTAGCATACCAAATAAACTAATATGTCTCTCTTGAACATCAGGAGACCTAATATCTCAAAAAATCTAGGTTAAGGTAAAAAGATTAAATTTAAAACTTAAAATTTTGATTTTAGAAATTTTTTCAAGTAACAAAGGTTTGTATTAACACTTGATATTATAAAATAAGATAATATAATTGTATGATAAAATAGTCATTCATTTAACCAAAATGATAATTCAAAGTTTTCCAAAAAAAGCAAAAACTTTTACTTTTTTATGGTGAGGGAACTTAGTTCCCTAAACAATAATACCTAATAAAGGCAGCATGAGGCCAGCTAAATCTTTCTCTCCTCCTTTTTATCTTACAATTTACTCAAAAGGTAAACACAAATCTTTTTATTATGCCTTATTAATAGTACAGACAAATTTTGTTAAGAATACAAAGCCAAATTATCTTTATATAGTGTGACATTAATGTTGAGGATAATATTATTAAAACCTTATAAACAAATCTGTTCAGTTTTAAACAGTTTGATCATAAAATAAGATTACATAAACTGTTTATAACTGTTTACAGTTGTCTATTAAAGAACTGATCAATGCTCCAAGAAAACCCTGTTATCCCGACACAGAGACCCAGTTAATGGTCTTACATTAGTATGCTTTTGACATTAATGTTTAATTTATTTGAAAACTGTGAACTGATTTTAACCCTCAAAATTGGCCCTTATAGTCCTACACACTCACCTCTTCCGTGATAATCCCTGGACCTAAGAGGGATTGAATAGTTTTAATTTCTGGCTCTGTGTCTCAAGTAGTTCATTTTGATTATTATTTTCTTCTTGGGTCTATATACAAGACTTTGGTGTCAGTGTTCAGGATTTAGCAGAATTTGATGTCTTTTTTAGACTCAAGAGTCACAGCCCTGTCACTTAATAGCATAAGCACTTTAAAAGTAAAGTAGAACATTACATGGATTTAAAAGAGCCTTCATTTTTTTAAATCTCAGTTTTCCTAAGCAATCAAAAACCTAATAATGATGACATAGGAATTATCTTTATAAAACATAAAATTTGTTTTTTAGTCTACTTACTAAAGGCAAAGACAAATCTTCTGCAATGTATTTCTTCCTTTATGGGAAGCCTGTTAAAATAACTTAAAAGTCAAACCAAATGAAAAGGGTACTTTAATTAACTAGACACAAGAACAAAATGTTTCCAGGGTAAATAAAAACATTGCTTTTCTAAACTTTCAAGTAAATGTTTTTGTATAAGGCCCCACAGAGTTAGAAGTGGAGGAAAAGTTATAGGAGCTGATGAAAAAGTTGACAGAGTAAGTTGTCATGTCAGGATTTTCAAGGGGAGAAAAAGTGGAAAACAGAAAACATGGCAATGTTGCACTTCTGAGATATGAATCTGAGACATTTTCCCAAAAAAAGAGTAGATCTTAGAATCAAAATCAAAACCTCTTTTTCAAGATCCTTTCTTATGCAAAATCATTCTTACACCCTTCTTAGAAAAAAATACATCTTTATATCAATGACCTTTTTCACATCTCCTCCCCTACTTACTGGCTTTTTCTTCCTTGTTTCATAAATAATCTTTTCAAGTTCATGATATCAATCAATGTACAGACTATGTCTAAATTAGACAAAATTATTTTTCTCAATAAGAACTCATCTTCTTTGGCATATTCTACAGGGAGAATTATATAAACTAAAATTTTTATGCTTAGTAACTTTAAATTTTAATGAAAAACCTAAGAAGGAAGAAATCTCAAACCATTAGCGTTTTATAGGTGAGAACATTCTACAATTTTAAAAACCCACATTTCCCCATATAATAACCCTTTCTTAATTGGAAATGATCCAGACATCTAAAGAGAATCCAAAATGATCTCAAAAGTTTGAGCTACAAAAAAGTTAACCTACATATACCCCATTATATTTCATTTAATTTTGGCAGTTTATATAGATTACTTATAAGGTCTGAGATATTAGACAAGGTTAGTCATTATTTCCTTGTTAACCATTTTTGTAATCTGAGCATATTAAGAGTTCACCTAACTAGAATTTAAAATTTAAATATATGGGTATTACACTAATAGCTCAGAAGAAACAGCTATTTTTATTAAACTAAAAATACTAAACTAGCCTTATTTATCAAAAGATGACACACAAAAAAGTCATTTTGCTCTTGGCTGGGTTCACAATTTTTTAACCTTTTGTGTCATATCCTGACACCTTAAAATATCTAACAGAGACAAATATAAAACACAAACAAAAATAAATAGTAACAGGAAGATATTTCTATTGTTATTTTACTAATAATTTAAAAACCAGCTTGTTTATTAAAGATTTACTTAGGTCATGTGAACTTAAAAAAATACTTGGATTTATTTACCTATTTTTAAGCACTCTAATTTATGAGTCAATTCAGACACAACAAATAACATAATAAATGTACATATATATAAACACGTCTACACATGTATACACATGCAGAAATAAAGATTCAGTGACTTTTACCTTGAAATTCAAGCTATAAGGTAACATTATAAACTCACTAGTTTAAAACATTTTCATATGGTTAAATTTGTTGAGTCTGGGAAGTAATCCGATGAAGACTACAAACAAAAATTTGGGTCAAAGCAGTTTCCATGGTAGTTTGACTTTGAAAGGTTAAACCTTCCCAGGGTCTAAAAACCACTGGGACCAAAGAGCACCACTGTAGACCATCACATACTAATTAAACCTGACCCTGATTAGAACAGCAGGCTAAAAGCCCGATACATGAAACTCCATCTCACCTTCCCAATCAATAGCAAAATAACTCCAGTTGTAAGACAGCACTATAATTCAAAGACCCACTGAGAGTCCACACTCCAACCTCTCCAGACTTCAAAGAATGCTGGGTCAAACAGCATTACATTACTATTATTATTTCCTTGCTTATAATGATATGCCATCCAATTTTGAAGAATGCACCCAACCAGGTGGCATTCTGGGATTAAATTGTCATTTCTTATGACTAGATTGACACACACAGATACACAACAATTATTAAAATACAGTCTTACTGCAGTAGCAACTAACAACCCCGGAGAGTGTCCAAACTGAAATAGTCAGGGTGCTTCCTTCTTTCAGTTAATTGGACTTGTTTGACTTTCAAACAGAAATTTGTTTGAGTTCTCCAAATTAAGAGAAATTGATTCTACCTACAAAAGACACTCACCCATCTGGAAACTGATGCGAAATTTCAAAGTCTGTTCTTCCTAGGCAATAAGGAACACGGTTTGTGTTCAGCAATGGCAGGGCCAGAGAAAGGACCCAAACTCACCTCTGGTCAAAAAGGGTTGGGCAGCTGCTAGTAGTGTTTCTAAAACTCTTCCAGCCTGAAACAGTAAGCTATGAGCAACACATTCCTGGTAAGGAAACCAAAATCTGTTACCAAAACATCAGGGGTTTAGTTTAGGTCCTATTACTAACCTCAGAATAAGCCAGTCACTGAGATCAAGCATTGCCAGGAAAGAAAGGTTTTTTTAATTTGAGTGACATCAGCTGTGGAGAACAAAAGATCAGCCTCAGATCTGTCTCCCTGACTGAAATTGAGGGCATACATAGGGAGGAAAAACGTTACTATGTGTGGGAAAACAGGAATTAGGAAGAATTAAGGAAGCAGTCATATGAATGAGGGGTCTGGCATCTCATTGTCTGGGTGGGTGATCTAGTGAGTTTCAGTCCCTTTCCTAAAGATCGGTTTCCTGAGAAGAAACTCAGATAAGACAGATGTAAGTTTTAGCTTTTAAGACTGGGAAGATTAATTTTGTTTTTGTTTTTGTTTTTTTAGAACTATAAAAATAAGTTTATGGAGAAATTGGGCTGGTTTCACTAGGACTATTCTGATAACACATTCATAGGCCAGGAAAATGACCATTAGGTAGAACACAGAACTAGTGGAGAAAGTAGGAGTCAAACTTTGGACAGGATTCCATTTACCACATGAATTCCATATGCCTGTAATCTAATAAGGGTCCCATTATGATTCTCCATAGTAATTGACCCTGTGTCCAAGAGTCCTCAAAATATTTCAGTATTTTCCTGTCTCTAATACATAATTGTCTGAGTTGTACATTTGCATTGGTGCTGTAGGATCTTTCCACCTGGTAGTTCAACTCTTAAAGCAGAGTGTCTGGATCCAAATTTGGTCTCAGTCCTAAGAACTAGGAAAGAGATGCTGATATTATTAAGGTGACCTCCCTTAGCCTTCTAGTTACCCACTGCTTACTTTCATTGAATGTTTAAAAGAGAGTAAGGCCCTTGTTAGATGCCCAGTTAGCTTTCCCTGAGCCATTTTCTGTAATGATGGATGTCATTTCTATAGCTTGCTATGGCTGGTACTGCCCTAGCTGCCATTCTGAACTTGCCACATATCACAATAATTGCATCCACTTGACTTGTCAATACTTAAGTGCCATTGCTTCAGAGACCTATCATCCTGGTTGCTATCAATAAGAGTAGCTCCCTAATGACCTTTTATATTTTCAAGAGTGACTTACATGGATCGTCACCATCCATGATCACCATCAAACATTTGGTGACACAGATGCCCTTCTCACTAGCATGTTTCTAATGCACTTGGTAAATGGTGTATCATCTGGACCTTCACTTGCAACATAATCATATGACAAGTTTTAGGCCTTTATGTAAAATAGCCATTTCAGTAAACTCAGTTTCTGAGTATTTTAATCCACTCCTTCACAGTGCACAATGACATTTCTGACATTTCTTGTAACTTTGAGTGGGCTACCAGCTTTTTCATGTTTCTACAGATCATTCGAGTAGCTATTCTACCTTGTGTCCTGGGATCTTTTTGAAGCTGTTAAATAGTATATTCCAGGTCAGTGCTGCAAAATCAACAAATTTTTTTCATCATAAAAAAACTTCAAAATTTAATTTCCCTCACATACTCCTGTTTTTGGTTGGTGCGTGTTAGCTAAGTCTTTCAGATCCTTTGGTTTTCAGTCCCTTTTTTCCTTTTCTGATAAGTTCCACCATATCTTCAGCAGGTGTAACTTAACTCGAGGTATAGGCCTAATGGGAAATAGAAGCAGGTCTTGATTGGAGAAGTGATTATGCTATCTCAAAGCAGAGAGAACTTTGCAACATTTCAGATGAGAAATGTGTGCTGATGCATAATGTCGATGAGTGGCTCATCAGTCTCAAATCTGCCCATGTCTGCAAAATAAGTGAGTTTAGAGGAATATTAAAATGCATTTCCAAGGAACCAAGCCAGATATCCCTATCCTTCATGTTAGGGTCACATCATTTCCCACCAGGTACTGGAAATTCATGTAGCACACCAGGCTTGTTTGGGAATTTAATTTACTTTAGAACTCAGCTATTCTGATGATTAAATCTTCTCCTTGGTCCTCAACTGGTTCTACATTCTCCCTGCTGCACATAAAAGCCTCTAGTACACTGCCTACAAGACTGACTTTTGAAGGTTAAAACAAGGATTTTTACTCTCCTATTCTCTAATCTACAAATAATAATATTGATAATCATAATGCTCACTCATTAAACACCATATATTAAACATTACTTGAAAGTACTTTTGAGACAGGAGATGGCTAGAGAAAGGCTAGGCAGACAGACATGCAGGTCTTCTGGTAGCCAACAGGTCTCTCAGGCTCAGTGTTGGTAACCTCTTAAGCTAGAGCTTAAGTACTCACTGCTGGGATTGAAAAGCAACCAATCAGCTCACCATTAGGCCCCTACCTCCTGCTGATTGGTCCTTAATACTGACCAATAAGAAGAGCTACAACTCACAGCTAGTGCTAGCCAATTGGCTTAAACTTAGGGCTATATAAGCACCAGGTTTTCAACCCCAGCCAGGCAACCCCTTTGGGTCCCCTCCCACTGTGGGAGTTTTTTTTCCTCTCAATAAATCCTGCTTTCTCATTTTCCAGTTGTCTGTGTCCCTCGTTATTCTTGGGCATGAGACAAGAATCTCGACCCTGAAGAGCTGCAGAAGGTCATCAGAGCTGAAGAGCCGTGCATCCCAGAGGCTGGCTTGCCAGCTCATGGGGTTGGCTGAACCAGGAGAGTTGCTGGAAGAAGATGGACTCTGAAGCTGAGACACACTAGGCACTAGGCTTGCCAGCCCACTGAACCAACAACACTCTCAGGGCCTGGCTTGCCAGCCCATCCAAGCCAACACTCTGGGGGCTAGGCTTGCCAGCACACTGAACCAGCAACACTCTTAGGACTTGGTTTGCTAGTCCTTTAGAGACAACCCCTTCTGGGGCTAGGCTTACCAGCCTCTTGAGATGACCTTCTCTAGGGCTTGACTGGCCAACAAATTGAGCTGACAATCTCGAATCCCAGGCTGACCTGAAAAATCCATATTACTTTGAATGTAGTAAAAGTTAATTTGGACAAAAATGAGTTTATTGTATCATGTGCCTCCTGGCAATTTTCCAGAGAGTAAGTGCTCTATCAGCTTATACCTGCTGACCATCAGTGCAATAACTAGCTGTGTCCTAAGCTTGCATTGAGATTTAACTACTCCCTGCTGCTACCACATAATTGGACTTAGAGTGTGAAGTGGCGGGGAGCAGTTCTCAGAAGAAGGCATTGATAACGGATAAATACAATTTTATATTCATTAATAAAGGAAGATGCAGAGGGTAAAGAGATGGCAAACAATTATGTTTATATATTTTACCTACTTACAGTAAATGCTTGTAAATTTGAAACCATTAAGATTCTATCTATTCAAAAATAATAGATCATGTTACATTAAAAGGGAACCAAAACCGGGCACAGTGTCTCATGCCTGTAATTCCAACACTTTGGGAGGCCAAGGTGAGAGGTTTGCCTAAGCCCAGGACTTTGAGACCAGCGTGGGCAACTTGGTGAGACCTCATCTCTAAAATAAATCAAGAAAAATTAGCCAGGTGTGGTGGCACATGCCTGTAGTTCCAGCTACTTGGAAGGCTGGGGTGGAAGGATTACCTGAGGCCAGCAGGTTGAGGCTGCAACAGTCTTGAGCATGCCATTACACTCTAGCCTGGGCAACAGAGTGATACTCCATCTCAAAAATAAATAAATAAATAAATAAATACAATAAAAAGGAATCATTGTATAAATTCTGATAATGCTTATGTTTTTACCATAAGAACTACCAATTTAATGTAGTTGTTAATAATTCATAAATGATTTGTATTTTTAAAAGTATAGCATCTAAAATATCCTTGTTGGTGAATTTTGTCTTCGGTAACTTTGTCTTCAGTAAGGAAGCATCAAGAGTTATATATTTTCATTAGTTAGTCTACAAACGTACACACAAACTTTTTCACATTTTAACTTTGTTCATCAATTCAGAATTCAAGTTTTTCATGAAAATTAAAACATATATTTACTTATAAATCAAAACATCAGCACATTTGAATTACTAAAGTATTTTTTTATTAATTTGGGAAAAGTTTCAATATTTCTATGTAAGTGTTGATTAAAACAAATATAGTCATCTATTTAAAAATCCCCTTTTTATTTCATTCTCTCTCTCTCTCTCTATGTACATACACACACACAGACACATACACACACACAGGCCCTGATATTTATAATAAACTATGACTAGTTTATGCAAGTGATCAGTAAATATGACTTGCAAATTAAAAAACAAATACACTTCTTCCTTACTCTCCTATCTACAATTCCTTTAAGAGACAATCTGGTAACAATTACTTCAAAAAGAATACGAAGGTAAATCTGTAATGTATAACTCTGAACACCACTGATCAATTAATCTTGATATATGCTAGAATAGCACATCTCTCTCTTCCTCTCTATATCTATCTATATCTATATTGTTTATATACATACATATATATATACACACAAAGACAAACATAAATACACAATACATATACAAATAATATTTTGTACAATAAGACTTTTTAATTGTAATATACATATAGGCTTCCTCAATCTGTATTAACTACTGCCTTGAAAATATTGAAGTTTGATTCATTTAGTGTCAGTCACCTTACAATGTAAACAAGTAAAGTTTAATGGCCCCTATAAATATGGGTCACTTTTTGTAACTGTCCCTATTCAGTTCCATGCCAAATAGCTCAATGAATTCATGCAGAAAATAAAGCAGCTATTGTACTAACCCTTCAAAAATTTTGGACAACCAGATGAGTAGAGGATGCCCATAAGCAAACAAAATCAGTTTTGCTTCTGACTTGTAAGTGAAGTTCAGAAATACAATTTTGAAATCTAAGAGAGATGGCAAATATGTCAAATGTGGAGGACATTTGGCCACATCACCTGGTGCCCAATTTTCTACACACTCAGGTCTGACCCCAGAGTGCTGAGGTGCGTTAGATAGAAATACCTGATGTCAGTCAAAGAGAATAGCTTGATTGCTCAGCCATCCTTTACAATCTCCCATTGAACCAGGGAGAGGTGAAATGGTGTATATAGCAAAGTCATGAAGATTGATGGCACCTGCTGCTTCCAAATGTACCCTATCTGCATGCAAACCACTTGACACATGAACTGATGGAAAACAAAGAGTGTTTGCTCAGGAAAAGTGCTTCAGCAAGCTTAATTTCCATAGCCATTTGCACTGCAAAAGCAAGATCTAATAGGTCCCAGAGAAATCAGCAAAGCCATGATAAGAATTCAAAGCCACAGACTAAATAAAAAGAGATTATTAGCTACATTGCAGTAAGCAAACAGTAAGACTTAAGTGATCAATACTTGACAAGAGACATGCCACAAACTTCATGTATAGGTCAGGCTCACACACCATTTTTTAAATAAATCGACTGACTTTTGGACAAGACACATAAAATGTCACTTTTTATCTCTCAGTTGATATTTTCCTCCAAGAGGGAGAAAAACCTATCTGTTCACCTCCCTAAGAGATTTGATCGAAAAGATAGTCACTCCTGATATAAGGTTTAAAGGGGAAAACTGCAATCAAGTGGAAATTTTTGTCAGTACCTTAATCTCTGATTTGTAGAAGGTTTTGCTTTGGGATATTTGGTATGTCTGAGGATTGCCACCAAAGAGCCCTTCTGTTCTTTAATGGCTGCACTAAATCTTAACAAACGTGAGCATGAAAACTATTGTGCTGCACTTGTGAGGCATATATCAAAGTTATATTTTTTAAAGCTTGGGAAGGCAGTTGAATCATGCATGCTCTTTATGGAGCTCTGATCAGGCTGATAAAGGCAGTTCAGCTTCAATAAATGCTTTTTAAGTGAATGTTTTGGAAAGTGAATAGGAAATTCAAAGCTCAGACTGTTGCCAAACTGCTCCCACAGCACTTTGATCACTTTGTTTCTGACATTTTGTTGAAAATGTCTTGTTTTTATTAAAATGTTGGCATCTAGAGACCAAGAAAGTTAACTGTAGTCACCAAAAATATAATATACAGTACATCACGGAATGACATGACTTATTAAGTACTTTGTACACATTCCTTAAAAAGAAAACTATTTCCCTGTGGGGTCACACACAGCATTGCACTTGTCTGAGAAAAGTTCATATTGTTAAAAGAAAGACAAGTACAGAAGATAAATCAAATACTAGCACTTTGCCTCAGGCAAAAGGAGAAGAAGTTATACAGCTTTATTTTCCAAAAGAGTAGTAATTCTATAATATAAAAAATTAAAATATAGTGACAAATGCTGAATTGAGAACTATGCATGTGTATGCTTCCTTTACATTGTAACCGCAGAACACATCTTTAACTTGAAGGACAGAGAGAATAAGATATTATGACCTTCTCACCTTTCACATGCCAGAAGAATGCTTCTATAATTAGGGATGCAGATTTCTCTGATCACAAATGTCACATTTTAAACTGTGTGGCTTCTGCAATTGAGGGGTTGAGTTTATCTGAAGGGTAAGATATTTGTGCAAACCAAAAATAGTGACTCAGAAATTACTCAAATATAAACACAAACATTAGTATGAAAGGAATAGGATAAATTCTTAATACATTTAGCTATACGTAAAAAGCATACCATAGCATTCTATGCTGCTATTGCTAGCAAAATAAATAAAAATAATAATAATGACTTAAGAATAAGTAGCATATTCCTTTCTTTATTATGTATGATTACAAATCTAATCTTCCAACATTTGCTTCAACATTACTAACTGTAATTTTAATGCTTTTTTCAAAATTTTCATTTCATTATCTTGTTAACTAATTGATATCCCTTTGAACCACTGCATGATTTTGTGATAATTTTTATAGTTTTCATGTAATTGGCAGTATCAGAGAACATGAAGTAAAATGATAGTTCTGAAGAACTGAGGAGAATAAACGCCAAATTAAATTACCAAGAAAGTGCCAATAATAGGAAATATACATAACTATATACAAACACGTATGTTTCTCTCTCTATGTATATATACACACACACATACACACGTTTTATACACACACACACAGAGTCATATGTCACTTAACAGTGGGGATGCTTTCTGAGAAATGTATCCTTAGACAATTTTATCATTGTGCACACATCATAGCCTATACTTACACAAACCTAAATAGTATAGCTTGCTACACATCTAGGCTATATGGTATAGTCCTCCTTGGCTTTATACTTGTACACCATGTACTGTTCTGAATATTATGGACAATTATAAAACAAGGCTAAGTATTTGTGTAGCTAAACATATCTAAACATAGAAAAGTTATAGTAAAAATACTGTAGTTTAGTCTTATGGGACCACTGTCATAAAGCAACTCTATGCTTACTGAAATGTCATCATGTGGTGCAAGACTGAATATACAGCTTCTGACTAAGAGAATCAGAGCAATATTATTTAACACTGACTTGGGTATTTAAGACAATGCATTGGCATATTTCCCTATTTCAAACAAATTAGATCTTTTTAAAACTAAATAATTGTAGAACCAGAGATTTGATTGCAGACTCATAGTGATAGCCCTTTAACAATGGTGAGTAAGTGATTTTGAACAAACCACACATGGTGGACTATTGCTGAAAAACAAATGCAATAATACTGTCCTTGAATAAATGAAGTCACTGGCAAGTTAAGAAGATAAGAAATTAATTACCAAACAAAGATCCTGGGAAGAAACAAAACCAGAGTGGTGACCTGACAAGAAAAGCTTTTATTTGTTCTGAAGACATTTAATTCTGGAAGTGGCTTCTAAAAGGGATGTAGAGCAGAGCTCGTGAAAGCCTCCCAGGTACATGTAGAGAAGAATTTGATACCATGTTGCCCAAGGAGAATGCCCAAGTGAACCCAACTACAATGGGTGGAGACACTGAAGGTCTGAATCTTAAAAAAGAAGAATAACTTAGCATAATACAGAGAGTGCAGTGCATCTTCAAATCGTGTTAATCCTTGAAATTGCTCTAGGATGACACTGGAGTGATTGTGCCTGCCGTCTCCTTGGAAGAAAAAAGAAATTCCCTGGAGGAAGATCTCATCATAGTCCTTGAAATATTTCTAAAATAACCTTGTAAATATAATATCTAGACACAAACAAATGTAGTTATGCGCATGAGTAAATAAGAAAAAATATAGAAAAATCAATAGAGCAAAAAAACTACAGAAACTGTATGTGTAGAAAGAAATATCATTTTTATATTCAAGGCATTGAAGTAATGGGGTCTTTTGTTAGAAAATTAGAATCTATAAAGCGAAATTTAAAAATAAATTGAATAAAATTAAGAACAAAATTGACGAATTTAACATTACATTAAAAAAGTAAAGGGATTTTAGTTAAATGAAATACTGCTCAGAAGAAAATATTTAGGGTGAATTACAAAAGGTTAGAAAATTGGAAAGTAAAAAAGACATGGTAAGAGATATGGAACACATATAGTTTTACATATATGTAATAAAAGATTTTTTAAAAAGAAATAGAATGGACCAGAAAAAAAATTTAAAATATTTTCATGATAAAGAAGACCTACTTAATAAAGAATACAATGGGGCTTCCTCATTATGATAAATGCCACATTTAAAAAATTCACAGTGTCAGTAGTGAAAGACAGATAGCATTCCTAAGATCAGGACCAAAACAAGAATGCTCAATATTATCACTTATATTTAACAGAGTACTGCAGATTTAATTAGATTAAAATTTGTAAAAGGCATCCAGATTAAAAAGGAAGAGATAAATTTTTTTCTTTATGGAGAAGACATGATCATATATGTGGAAATCTTTAAAGAATACACACACATACACACACACACACACACTTGCTGAAACAAAAACCTGTTAAGACTGAATAACTAATTCAGTAAAGTGGCAGAATACAAAATTCAGTTGCTTTGGTGTATTCTAGTAATGAACAGTACAAAGAAAAATATTTTCAAAAACATGCATTTGCAAAATATTGAAAGGAATAAAATTCTTAGAATTAATTTTAACCTAGGAGACAAGATTTCTACACTGAAAAATTTTAAATGTTGTTGAAAAATATTAAAGAATTCACAAGTAAATGGAAAGAAACCCCAAGTTCATGGGTTGGGAGGTTTAATGTTATTAAGATGTCGATACTATCCAAAGTAATCTATAAATCAAATGCAATGCCTAACAAAATCTCAGTGATGAACTTTTGCAGATATAAAATAATTTACTCCAAAATTCATATGGAATTCCAAATAGCAGGAGCAATCTTGAAAAAAAAAATGAACAACTCATATTTCCTTATTTCAAAACTTACTACAAAGTTGCAGTAATAAAAATTGTAGAGTGCTGGCACATAGACTAATGACACAGAATAGAAAGCCTAGAAGCCTAGAAACACATAACATCTACAGTCAACTTGACAGTTGACAAGAGCGCCAAAAATTATTCAGTAGCTAATGGACAATCTTTTCAGCAATGATGATGACTATTCACATGGAAAAGAGTAAAGTTGGACTCTTATCTTACACCCCATATTTAAATTAATTTAAAATAGATAAATAACTAAACAAGAGTTAAAGCTATGAAACTCTTAGATGAAAGCATAGTGAAAAATACTCATTACTTTAGATTTGGCAATAATTTCTTGAATATGACACCAAAAGCACAAGCAATTAAAAAATAGATGTACTTTATTAAAATTGAAAACATTTGTACATCAAAGGACACTATGTAGAGAGTGAAAAGACAACCCATAAAAAAGGATAAAGTGTCTGCAAATCATATATATGGATTAATATCCAGAATAAATAAAACACTTTTTCAAAACTACAACATCAACAACAACCACCCTACTCAAAAATGGACAAAGGACTTGAATAGACATCTCTCCAACTAACATATATAAATGATCACTGATCTCATAAAAATATGCCAAACATCATTAATCATTAATGAAATTCAAATTAAAACCGCATTGAGATACCACTTCACATCCATTTGTATGTCTGTTACAAAATAAAACAATAAAAAACCCAGAAAATAATAACTGTTGAAGAGGCACTGTGGAAAACAATTTTGTAGTTCTTCACAAAGTTTAATATAGGAATACTACATTACCCTGAAATTCCATTCCTAGGTGTACATCCCAAATAATTGAAAAGGGGTCTTAAACACATACCTATATACCAATGTTAATAGCAACGTCATTTACAATAATCAAAAGGTGAAAACAACTCATCTGTTGATGAACAAATAAAGATGAATGAATAAATAATGGAATGGTATTCAGTACATAAAAGGAATGAATTTCTGATATGTGCCTCAACATAAATGAATATTAAAAAATAGCATGTTAAGTGAAATAAGTTGGACAAAAGGACAAATATTGTATAATTCTACTTGTTTGGAGTATCTAGAATTGGCAAATTCATAAAAGCAGAAAGTAGAATTGAAGTTATCCGGGGCTTGTGAAAGGGGTAAATGGAAATTATTGCTTAATGTTCACAGAGTTTTGGGTGATAAAAAGGTTTTGGAAATAGGAATGATGGTCATAGAAGACTATGAATATGTTATATGCCACTTAATTGTGCATTTAAAAATAGTAAAAATGGTAAACTTCAATTCATGCATATTTTGCCTCATCAAAAAGGGGGGGGCAGCCCCCTTGGTTCCCCTTGCACTGTGGGAGCTTTTCTGTCTTCCCAATAATCCTGCTTTCTAAAATTAAAAAAAAAGAACTTTGCTCTAGTTATTCCTTCTGTCTCTAATGTGTTTTCCCTGATACCAATTTGGCTAACTCTCTCATTTCTTTCAAGTTGTTGTTGAAACTCTATTTCTCATTGAAGCCTGCCCTGACCATCCTACATATAACTACAAATTTCAACATAACCATAACCACTCCTTTTACTTCATTCTCCTTTTTCTATATTTTCTTTGTGTGTGTGTGCTTACTGTTTGTTTTGTTAATCCACTAGAAATTAAATTTCCCCAAATTTGTAATCTTTGTTTTATTCAAACACAAGCAACAATGCCCAGCGTACGTCATGCTCAATAAATATTTATTAAATGAATATATAAATTATTAAAGTCTTATACTAAACAACACTTTTCAGTAAAAAATTTCCAAGTTTTGTTGGGAAATAGAACATTGGTAATATTTTGGGTATTTCTGTGATTATGCTTAGGGACAGAAGGTACTTTTCATACTTAACTATTTATTGTTAGCCATTCTTTTTGTTACTGAAAATGACTGAATAATAAAATAACTCTCGGAAGATCAATTTCTAGTTCTTTCAGGAATCGCCACAAGGTCTTCCAAAGAGGCTACACCAGTTTGCATTCCCACCAGCAGTGTAGAAGCGTCGTTTCCCCGCCTCCCCCCATCCTGGCCAGCATCTGTTGTTTGTTTTATTAATGATGTCCATTGTTACAGGGGTTAGGTGGTATCTCAATGTGGTTTTGATTTGCATTTCTCTGATGATGAGTGAGGCTGAGCACTTTTTCATGTGTCTGTTGGCTGCCCCTATATCTTCTTTTGAGAAGTGTCTATTCATGTCTTTTACCCACTTTTTTAAAGGGGCTGTTTGTTTTTTTTCCTTTCGGCGCATTTGAGTTCCTTGTAGATCCTAGATGTTAGGCCTTTGTCAGATAAACAGTTGGCAAATATATTTTCTCATTCTGTGGGCTGTCTCCCTGCTCTCTTGATGGTTTCTTTTGCTTTACAGAAGCTTGTTAATTTGATGACATACCACTTGTCTATTTTATTTCTTAAGGTATTGGCCTTTAGGGTTCTGAATAGGAATTGGTTCCCAGTTGCAGTTTTCATAAGGGTGTCTCCTGCATTTTCTAAGATCCTTATAGTTTGAGGTTTTACATTCAGGTCTTTGATCCATTTAGAGTTAATTTTTGAGTATGGTGATAGGTAGAGGTCCTGTTTCAATCTTCTGCATGTGGTCAGCCAGTTTTCCCAGCACCATTTACTAAATAGGTTCTCCTCTTCCCAGTGGATGTTGTTGGACCCAGCAATTCCCCTATTGGGAATATACCCTGAGGAACTCATATCATTCTACAAGAAAGCTACCTGCACACAAACGTTTGTTGCAGCTCTATTCACAATAGCAAAAACATGAAACCAATCATGTTGCCCATCGAAGCTGGACTGGATTAAAAAAATGTGGTACATATACACAATAGAATATTATGCAGCCATAAAGAAGGACAAGTATATGGACTTTGCAGCAACTTGAATGGATTTGGAGTTGATCATACTCTGTGATTTATCACAGAAACAAAGAACAGAATTCCATATGTTCTCACTCATAAACGGACCTTGAACAAGTATAATACTATAAGAAAACAATTGGCAGTAGTGGGAAACCATCAGGGGAGGGAGGGTTGGGATTGGCAGTTGAGGGAAACTGCTAGGGGAGGGAGGGCATACCTCATCAACAAGGGTACCTGCATGATCAATGTTTGTATACCTAATCCTGAAATGTACCCCACATCTTTATAATAAAAATTTTAAAAAAAGAAAACAGCTCGAGGTATATACCATGGTTTTGTTCAATAGAATACCTGTGGAAATATGTAGTATATGAACATATTTAAATGGAGACATTATGTTCTTCACTGTTTCTCTTGCCCTACATTATCTGACAACCCTACCACATAGGTTGAAAACATAGACGTTGTTCTAATTATCTTTAGAGTAATCACACATTTTTCACATGCAGACTGACTTTTGGGAAATGTCTTTTGATATATCATAGAAGAACAATATTGTTTCAATGCAAATTTTAAGAAAAGAGACTTACTTGTTTACTGAATCAAAATTAGCCTCTGTGGGTGTTGAATTGAAATCAAATTTCTGTTAAATAAGACCCCAAGAAATCGATTGTAACCAGCAGTTAATGACCAGCTTGCTAACAGCTTGAGGCAAAGCCAAGGGCAGTTAACACTCCAACAAATTAGTTGTTAACTGTGTTAATGACTGATTTTGCAGGGATTATTGCTATTATAAACAGACATCAATCTAGCTTTACCACTGAGTCTAGAAAAACCTGCTGCCAAAAAAGAATTTTTTGCCCTCAGTTTGATACTCCTGATTCTAGTTAATATGATAATCTAAAACTGCAAATGCTAGATTTCCGGCTTTGCTGTAACATTAATAACATGGGTGACTCAGTCTGTAATCCCAACACTCTGAGAGGCCAAGGTGCGTGGATTATCTGAACCTGCAGGTTCGAGACCAGCCCAGGCAATTCCAGCCTGGGAGACAGAGTGAGATTCCAACTAAAAAAAAAGAAATTAAGAAAAGTTATTTTTTTCTTCATTTTATTGTATGGTAATATGGATATATACATTTTTGATAGTTTGTTATGAGACAATAAGAAAATATTATAATACAAATATGCTAATATACTTTCAATTTGATTGTGTATTCATTATTAATTTGCTAAAATGTGCATTTTAATATTAGTGGACACTATAAAAGTAAATTGATCATTGATAGCAGTTTAGCACCTGTAGCCAAATTTTTAGTCACAATTGAAATACAGAAAATATAAAATAGGTCTATATAGGATAAAACTAAGGTCTGGAAGACTAAATCCAAAATTATTTAAGAACAAAGTATATACATTTTCAAAAATCAATATTATTACTTTCTTTTTGGAGTCAGGGTCTCACTGTCATCCAGAATGGAGTACAATTGCACCATGACAGCTCACTGCAGCCTCAAACTTTTGGCAGAAGTAATCCTTTCTCTTCAGTCACCCTGACAGGTAGTGTTACATGTGCACACCTCCATTCCAGCTAATTTATTTATTCTTTTGTAGAAATGATATCTCACTATGCATGAGCCACTGTACCTGACCCAATATTAATCTTAAATTGTAAAGATTATTTTAAATCCTTATTTACTTATTAATAAAAACAGAGGAAAATAAAATTATCCTTAAACTCTGCATTTTAACAAAAAATACCATTAAACCATTATTTAATATACTTTTATGGTACTTTGAAATATCTTGATGTTTATTGTTTTATTTCTAGCCCATTGCCTATATCATAATTTTTTATAATCTATTTTTACCATCATATGGTTAAACACTTTGGTTCATTGTGCTGTTGAATTTCATTTTAAGTGCAGTTGCAGAAGTGTCTTTATTTAAATATTCAAACATAGTTTCATTTATACACTTTACAAGCACAGCTATAGCTGGAATATACAGTAATAAGATGTTTTTGTTGTTATAAGTATATTTTTAATTAGATGGCCATAATGATAAATTATTAATGGTTTTACTACACTCTACACATTCATTTCTGCAGTTTCACCTGCATTTCAAATTAAGCAATTGTTAGGGTCACACTCCCAGCGGGGCCTCCAGAATGTTAGGTCAGGCCCGCTGGGGGTGTGAGTGTCTGGTGTACCATCCAATGCCACATAAAAGATGCAAAGAATTGCATAGAAGTTAGACTAGAAAACATAGCTTATTTAAAAAGTAGAGAGAGAGAAAGAGGAGATTCACCTCCTCAAGGCCGGGGGGGAGCAGGGAGCAAAGAAAGGAAGCATGGAGACAACCATAGCTCAAAGAGCACACAGCCACACCAGAGTCTAGTAAGGCAATGGCAAAAAGGCTGCTCATGGTTGAGTCCTTTTAACCATATTTCTTGGATGGGGGAAGGTTATTAAGGTGATTGGGTTGTGGTCTGCTCCACATGTCATCACAAAGGGGCAGGTAAGCGCAGGTACTGATGTTAGGTGATGGGCAGCAGCCAGATGGGTGGGTTAGTCACATGACTGCTGCCATGGTGGTGGGCTAGATGGGAGCAAGGGGAGGAGGTTTTCCTGCAAGAGACTTGTCAGAAGTTTGCAATCCACAAACTCCTTGGCAAAAAGGTGGTCTTACCATTTCCATGGCTTTAGCCAGCTAAGGGGCCTGAATGTTTCTTAGAGATTATTATATTAAACCATGAATTGAATGATTGGGCTGTTGGGCTGTCCTGGTTTTGTACCTGATGGAGATTTGCCGAAGATTTGCCTGGGGCAGACTGCCAGCTTGACCTGCAGTAGAATGTCTGATGTCTGACTGCTTTCTAAAATCTGCCTACTGGAGATCTATCTTGTCTATGTCTAATCTGTGCCAGATTCAAAGCATGTCAGGAGTAAAGTCTAAGCGAAAATGGTTATGCTGAGGCAAAAATACTACACCAAACCAAGTTTGATCTAGGTTTCTATAGATACCTCCCTTCAGTAATTATTTTGAAAATTAAAATATACAGTGTTCTCTTTTTCATAAACTATACTAAAAGAGAAGTATGGTTACTTTTGTACCATATACCTGCACTTCAGAAGATTTTTTTTTTATTTGACTAAAATAAATATATTTGTTATATTAAGATGATACCTACAAATAACTTATGATGTTAAAAAAAATAGACATAAAGCATCAGTGCCTACATGATAATGGGTAATTATAGAGTCTGAGTAATCCTCTTATATCTCTAATTTTGATATGGATACCAGAAATAAATTTAAAAAGTTCTTCTTGAATGAATCTGTTTTCACTTATTGCTTTTTGATCTGGTTCAATATTCTCTGTTCATTAAATTAAAGGAAAATTTTAAAAATTGTTTGAAAAGTTTTCACAAATTTCCATTTGTTTCAGCATTGTCTTATGCATTAGGTTTTTAAAGACTATTTTTCAAGCAATCTTTGTAAATTTTTTGACTGCTTAAATAGGCATGTTGATATAAATATTGTTAGTTTAGTAACTATCTCAGCACATTTCCAGGTACTTCAATTTAGATTTATTCTTAGTTAAATTTATAATCCATGTAACAAAATCTTTATCTATATGCATTCTACATTTTTAATATAAAAAATCCATGTATTTCTAACATGATCAGTTTTAATGGTCAATTCTATTATTTTCCTTCCTGTTTCACTATATAAAGTAGCTGTTTCACATTTGAATTTTGCAGTATTACATAGATGCAGAAAATACATATGGAACTTCTACATTCAACATTTGCTTTAATATCAAGGTTACATAGCTATTTTTTTTTTTTTTTACTCCAAGGTTTTGACTCAATGTTTTAATCTGGCTTTTGATAAGTGCAAACTGTTTGTTTTAATTTATACTATTTAAACACGCTGATTTAATTAAAATTTTGTATGTTTGCTCTGTATCATCATTAGTTATTTTTCATCAACTATTTTACTCTAACAATCCTTAGTTTGTCTTATCTTCAATGCCTAGTTCTCTCAGAAATATTTTGTTTAGGATTGATCACCTATAGTGTTACTTATGGGTTAAATATACTTCATGATATTGAGGTTATGAACTCCCAGGCATTGTTTAAATACATATGAATGAAAATGAACAACTTGAGATCACAAGAATATGAAGTTTTTCTTATACTATTACATCTTTCTTTATTTTGCTTAAAAGACATTCAAGGTTCAACTTGTGTCTTTTCTCATCCGTGATAGCTTAAAAGAAACTAGAAGTTTAAATAACTTTATCTTAATTCTTATAGGAATTTATCCGTGTCACACAATTTATCACTGTCTGATGTTGTTTATTTAATTTCTATCTTTTTGTTTCACTTGTTTTTAACTAATTCTTGAATTTTTATATATAAAAATACTCCATATTGTTTATCTGTAATCCATACTTTTATTTTAAATATTATATTCAATAGTGTGTGAATTTCTGTAGTATAAAATTTAATAAATTTAAGGAAGACTCTTACATACATTTTTGGTTACTAAAATTAAATACACATTGAATGTGTTCAAGTTGAAATTGTAGAAATTCACAGAGATTGCCACTTTAACCCCCAAAATGAGAATAATCTAGATAAACTGCAAAATTTTAAAAAACCTATGAAGCAGTTGAGAACTCTAAACTTAAGTGAACTAAAATTCAGAAAGTGACTGGGTCTTCCACCAAGTGGCATGTTCCATAGCAGCTTTCCTCCCTGGATAGCAGCTCTAGGCAGATCAAATATAAATGAGAGTAGGAGGAATAATTAATGTGTTAAGTAAATTCAGTGGTCACATATGAGTTAGTGTCAAGAACTAGAATTTTACAGAGTCCTAACTATAACCTACCGACTCTGTCCCACAATCCTTTGCAAAGTTTACGAAACAAAAGGGTTCATTCACATTCATATTCCTCTAGATTTTCACACAGGAATTCAGAATGCAAGACATTGGCCACATAAGACGAGAGTAGGCAGATGTACCCAGGTTTTTACAGTGTTTTCTCTATGTGCAGAGTAGTGGTCCAGAGAATTTATGAAGAAAAACAAGAGAACTAAAGGAAACTAAATTTATTTATTAAAAGTAATTAAGTCAAAGTACAAAATTCCTTTGAAGGGATTACGTACACCCTGGACACAATTAGGAAAAGTATCAGTGATCAGGAAGACAGTTCAGTGGAAGTTATTCAAAATGGACACAGAAAGAAAAAACAGAGAGACGATGAGACAAAAGAAATATCTGGAGAAATAATTGCCAAAAATGCGAAATTGCTGAAAGCTACCAACTCACAAATCAAAGAAGTTCAGCAAACCCCAAGCAAGATAATACAAATAAAACCATACACAAGCAAAAAAAAAATGAAATCAAAGAGAAAAGCAGCCTAGAAAGATATGTGGTTTTTTAATAGAAACAATGAAGAACTACAGACAATGGAATATAATTTTCTGTTCACTATAATTAAAAAAAAAGAACCTGAAAAGTAAAAGCAATTAGTTGTCAATTGTCCAAAAGCAGAAAGATTTGTTGTCAGAAAAACTACACAAGAATAAATGTTAAAAGTAATGTGTAAGCGTAAAAGGAATAGAAGATAAAAGACTGAATTTGCATAAAGAAAATAAAATTTTATGTTTGAGAGTCCCTCATCTTTCTATAAAATTGAAAGAAATAATAAGTAATTATGGCAAATTTTATAATCATAAAAGGAATATGTATTGTACAGGTTTTTGAAGGACCCTGTTCACAAGGCATCTTTTCTTGACCTTCCAGAAGTTTTCTTCAATGCCCAAAGAGCCGTGCCAATTTTTCTAAGGGCTTTGAGGTATCAAGTACTATTTTTTTATGTATCCATCAAAACTTTAATCAGTTATATGCATTCAATTAAAATTTTATTGTCATATCTACTATATAGCAGTATTTATACAGCAAGGAGTCCCTTAGGCTACCAGCTATTTGCTATGAATATGTAATATTATATAATGCTCTAGGGAACTCCTAAGTATATCAACTGTTTGACATGAAACATGAAAATTCAATGCTGCTGTTCCTTCTTCTTCTTGAAAAGATCTGTTATATTTAAGATATTTCCTTCAAAGTCTCTCTAAATGCATTAAGGGGAAAGGAGATGAAAAACATCATTGTCATATATCATAAATATATTAAAATAAAAGTATTACCTTCTTATTAATTCATGCCATTTAATTATACAAAAAGATAACTGCCTTTTGTGTTATATTTGTTCCATATTAAATACTTATTTGCGATACCTTTTTTTAACCATCACTTCAGGGTCTTATGCATAGATTTGGGCATCTAACATCACATCCTCAAAGCAGCACTACTGAAACATTAGAGCAGATTGTCACCATAGAAAAATGAATTATCTATCCAGGTAATAGTGCCATTCATCTAGATTTGAGGTCTATTCAGGTGTTCATGAAATGAGAACTAATTTTTTCTCCCGGAGACAACAACATCTAGATAAAAGGGAGGAAAAAATGCCACTGACTCAGACACATTCAAAAGTAGAAATATTTTGTGAAATTCACCTTTTTTCTCTTTGAATCAGAATATTTATATTTTTAATATAATTTTGCCTTGGATTAATTAGCAGTTTATGATTTTATTGAATGCTGTCAATCTCAGGAATTAAAATATTATAAACTGAAATAGTGAAATTTTTTTTGGAAATAATTGAAGCCATATTGAATTATATACCCTTTGGAATATACTTTCAGTAATACTATGTCACTGTAATAAAAAAAAGGTGCCAATTTACAGCCTTGTGTTAGAACAAGATTCAAGAGATCTGCCAACATTTGTGATGACACTGAAACTTACATCAGAAATTAATATTCTCAGTAACTATTTGATTAAGTTAGACCTAATTGAGTAAAAAAAAGTATGAACGAGGACCCCAAAAAACTCCAGAATTGATTTATTAAAAATTTTGTGTTTATTCTTACACATTTAAACTTCAGTCACCTTCAAAGTACTCTCTGTGTACTCTCATGCAGTATACCTATCAAGACACTTTTTCTGCTGCTCAAAACAGTCAATTTTGATGCCTTTCATTGTTTCTGTCATTTTTTGTTTCACCTCTTCCACGTCACCAAAACGTTTCCCTTTGAGGACTTTTTTCATCTGGGGAAATGAAATAAAGTTACTGAGGTGAGATCTGATGAATAGGGAGGGTGGGGAATGGAGATCAAGACGATTTTGGTCAAAAACTGCTGAATACTTATCTTGGTGTGGGCAAGTGTGCTCATAAATCACCCATCATGAAATGGACAAATGTGTTGAAAGACTCTCCACCAAAAAAAAAAAAAAAAAAAAATTCACCGAAGCCAAACCCAGTCTCTAATAACAATGCTATCTGGTACACTGATGCAAATGAGTTCCTAGAACAATTACCTAGCAGGGGAAGCCTGTACTACAAGGGGCTTGTCCTCCAAAAGATAGTTCCAGTTTTTTGGGGGGGTCCCCATTGTATATGCAATATTTACTTTTATGGTTTATGGAGCAATTGCTAATCCTGACTTTGTAGGAATCAACAATTTGGGCTATAGAAGTTTTACTACCTGATAATTCCAAATTTTTCATGGTTGCTCTTATGTATTTTACACATACATAAGAGTATAATTTGTGTCTTGTCTTTTAAATATTAAAAGTTTCTCCCTATTATTATAAGCATCAGATATTATTACCTCCAGGGTCCAAATTTTACTAGATGTAGAGTATTATGAAGAATATTAACCCTCAAAAATGTACAATCCTAATCCCTAGGAACTGTGAAGATGTTTCATTACATGGTAGAAGAGAATTAAGTTTGCTGATAGAATTAATATTGCTAATAAACTGTCCTTAAAATTGGGAGATTGTGTTGGATTATCTACATAAGCCCAAAGTAGAAAAAGGGACCAGGAAAGTAGAAGGAGGTAGAAGAGCAGGTAAGAGCAATGTGATATGAGAAGAACTTGATCAACTGTTTCTTGTTCTAAAGATGAAGAAAAAAGTGTTTGTGACTCTGAAAGCTGGAAAGGGCAAAGAAGTGGATTCTTTCTTAAAGCTTACAGAAGGAATACTGCCCCAATAAAAATGTGACTTTAGAATAGTGAAACTCACTTCAAATTTTTGACTCACAGAAA
This sequence comes from Carlito syrichta, assembly GCF_000164805.1. Lineage (NCBI taxonomy): Eukaryota > Metazoa > Chordata > Mammalia > Primates > Tarsiidae > Carlito > Carlito syrichta. The sequence continues at coordinate 86,354 of NW_007246139.1, read as the reverse complement.
TATAATAAAAAAGTTTGTGTTGTTTTAAGTCACAAAGTTTTTGGTAGTGTCACAGTAGCAGTAGAACACTAAGACAGTACTGTAACATTTAATCAGTAATGGTGTGATATTTTTATGACCAATGCCTTAGAAAAAGCTAATGATTTTTCTCTATACATTTCTGGTAGCTTTGTGATAGAGATTTTAATCTTTACTTCATCCTCATCTTACCATGTGGCTTGTACATAGCAAGGCCAGATATTTTTGATTTTGTATGTAATTTGAATAAGAAACAAGATAGAGCCAATAGTTGTACATAGTTTAGAAGACAAACTTGTTCTTGCTACTGTGAACAATGCTGCGATAAACATGTGTGCAGGTATCTTTTTTTATAGAGTGACATGATGGAATATTATGCAGCCGTAAAGAAGAACAAAATCATGAACTTCATAGCAACCTTGATGGACTTAGAGTCTATTATACTGAGTAATCTTTCACAGAAAAAAGTAACTGAGTATCACATATTCTCACTCATAAGTGGACCTTGAACAATTATTGTAATACTATAAAAGAATAATCGGTAGTAGTGGGAAATTGCCAAGAAGGGAAAGGAAGCGGGATTGGCAGTAGTGGGACTCTGCCTGGGGAAGGGGGCACATACCTCATTAACAAGGGTACCTGCATAATGAACATTTCTATACCTAACCCTGAATTGTACCCCACATCTTTAAAATAAAAAAATTAAAGGAGTAATAAAAAAAGAAAAACAAAACAAAAAAAAGATGACAAACTTATGATCAAATTTGCCAAAAACTGCCCAAGTTGAAACAAATGAAAAGCATGCTATAAGTCATGACAACTTTCTGTCTTTTTTATGGAAGTAGATGGAATAAAGTAACATCTACTTTGCTTATATAGAAAATAATTCTATATACCCTGTATTAGAAACTTAGTGGACTTAGGCAGTTTAGAGACAACTGTATTGCATTGCCTTCTATAGTAAGCCAAATGCCTGAAAACACAGACACACACACACACACACACACACACACACACACACACACACACACACACACACAAATGGCCTTTGAGAAACTACTGAGAATATGGAGGTATCATTCATAAATTCACCAGAACTGGGAAATATTTTGCAACATTGCTGTTTTCATTTTTTTATATGAATATTTAAGGAGTTAGTTCTCTTAACTCTTTTACATAAGCATTTATAACCACAGTTTAGTATAAATATAGAATGAAATTCAGATTTTTTCGTCAAATATTGCTTGTTTATATAGTTAAAATAACCATTTTATTAGTAGCTTTTGTCCTAAAGAAACTTAGAAAATTACTTGGAAGACAGTCTCCTGCAGCTTTAACTGTTTTGATAATAATTTCCATATTAATAAAAACTTTATTTTTGAGTGTTTACTTATCATGGTCATGTAAATTTACCATGGTCATGTAAATTTTACCTATATCATCTTGGAAGCACTTGGACTACAGTGACTCTGGGGGATCAAATTGACTATATTTACTGGATTTAAATGTACCTGTACTCATTTCTCTACTTTAAATCTCTCATTTATTACAGAGTTAATAAAGGTAAACTCATAATATTACAACTTCACTATACCTATGCTCTACCTACTGCCCATCAAAATCAGAAAATTTCTTTACTTCTATTCACAGCTATTTTTTAATTTTTTTTTTTTTTTTTTGAGTTGGAGTCTCACTCTGTCGCCCAGACTGGAGTGCAGTGGCCGCTCCCGGCCACCGCAGCCTCGACCTGCTGGGCTCCGGCGATCCTTCCACCTCAGCCTTCCGAGTAGCCGGAATTACAGGCATGCGCCACCACGCCCAGCTGATTTTTTTGATTTATTGTAGAGATGAGGTCTCGCTACCCAGGCGGGTCTCGAACCCGCGGGCTCAGGCAATTCACTCACCTCAGCCTCCCAAAGGCCCGGGATTACAGGCTGAGCCACCGAGCCCGGCTCACAGTTATTTTTTTAAATGATTGTTTAATTTCTGGATCTTCTTAACTTTATTTTATCACATAAACCTCCTCAGATAACTAGTCAGTCCCACTTGGTCTATTCATTGGACCTCCTAGGCTTGAATTACTTTCATGGAATTGACTGCCATGCCATTTGCAAGAAGGTGGCCTGACGTAATTTGTTTGCCATCCTCTGCTGCCATGTGCTAGTCTCAGAAAATGTTGTCCTACGTGTCCTATATGACTCTACAGTTCAGAATCCAAAAAAGTTATAAGATTGACTTCACAAGTCTATGACCTTTGCAGTAGTACAGTGCTCTTTTAGTGCTGTATTCTAGCTACTTTGAATTTCTTAACTGAACTTCAAGTAAATGTCCTAATTTATCGATCATGTCTTTGTCTAAACAAAGACAGTGGGTCATGTACATGAGCAGAAGAGCTGCATGCAATATATATATCTGCCATTCCTTGCAAACTCATTCATCTATAGTACTTGTGATACCCTATGAGAAAAAAAATTTGTAACACTCAAGATGTGTGGACATTCAGTGAACCTGAAAGCCAGTATAAAGTAAAAGAGAGCTACACTTTCCACTCAAACCTTAACTTATTCCAAACACAGAAAGAAGGCATGGTATTTTAAGAAATGTGAATGACCAAGTGGTCTTACCATATCCTTTCTTTCTTATGTTACTTTCCCATGTGTGTTGAAAGCAATGGCAGAGAAAAATAAATAAAAGGAAACAGACAATTCCTTTTTTCAGTCTTTAATCATCAGTGAGCTTGATGTAAAGAGTGTTGGTAGAATATCCATTCATCACAAAGTCAAGTAAGAGCATTTCAGTTAGTTTTCCGCAGCATTTCTGTTGTTTTGATGACAGTAAAGTACATATTTCAAGTATGAGCTATAAAATACAAATTGCATATTTTTGGTGATTTTTGCATATAAAGCAAGTGTTTTTATATTTGTCTTTATAAATTGCATTGCCCAATATAAAGATAAGTGGATTATTTCATTTTTACTTAAACAATATTGAATCACAAAATTACCATGAAAAGTCAAACAAGAATTAATAGAAGAAAGGGACAATCTCTGTGATAGATCACTGAATATTGTAGACTCTAAATCCATCCAAATTGCTGCGAAGTCTATAATTTTGTTTTTCTTTATGACTGCATAATATCTCATTGTGTAAATGCACCATATTTTCTTTTTTGAGTCCACTTTCAATGGGCAGCAAGGTTGGTTCCATGTTTTGGCTATTGTGACTAATGCTGCAATAAATATGTGTCTACAGGTATCTTTTTTATAGAGTGATTTGAGTTGTTCCTGTTATATTCTCAGAAGGGGGATTGCCGAGTCATATGGAAGGTTGATTTTTAGATCTTTAGAAATTACCACACTTTTCCACAGAGGCTGCACTATTTTCCACTCCCACCTACAGTGTAGAAGCATTCCCTTTTCTCTGCATCCTTTCTGTTTTTTTCAGTTACTGATGATGGCCATCCAGACTGGAGTTAGGTGGTATCTCAGTGTGATTTTAATCTGCATTTCTTTGTTGATTAGTGAGGCTGAGCATTTTTTCACCTATCTGTTGACTGCTCATGTGTCTTATTCTGAGAACTGTCTATTCGTATCTTTTGCCCACTTTCTAATTATGTTGTTTGTATTCTTCCTTTCAGCACATTTGAATTTCTTGCAGATCCTGGATGTTAGGCTTATGTCAGATTTACAGTTGGCAAATATTTTTTCCCAGACTGTGGGCTGTCTCCCCATTCTCTTGACGGTGTCTTTTGCTTTGCAGAAGATTTTCAATTTGAAAAGCTTCCCACTTGTCTATCTTATCTTTTTTGGCATTCGCTTTTAGAGAATTGATCAATTGTGCCTAAGAGTATTTCCTACATTTTCTTCTAAAATTCTCAAAGTTTGAAGTTTTACATTTAGGTCTGAGTACTACGTGCACTTAATCATAAGCAGACCCTGAACATTGATTATAATACTATAAGAAGGGATTGGCAGTAATGGGACACTGCCAGGGGAGAGAGGGATGGGACACATAACATCATTAAGGGTAACCAATCTCAAACCAGGTTAGTGGGGACCAAGGGTAAAGCCAAACTACCTGCATGATGACCGCTTATATTCTAACTGTGAATTGTACCCCATATCTTTAAAATCAAATTAAAAAACTAATAATAAAAGAAAGGGAAAATTTTTGTATGTTAATATTAACATTATTCCTACTTTTTGAATCAGGTGTCCCACATTTTCAGTTTGCATTATGCCCTCAAATTATGTAGCTGGCCCTAAATAGCACTATATGCTTATGATTAAAATTTGATTTTAAGAAACATGGACACTTAGGTTAGACTAACAGCTTGTCGCTATAACTGTGTGTACATGGATACTATACTGAACAACAACCCTTTCCTCTAAGCATCTCTGTAATGATAGAATAAGACTTGTGTCTCCTCTAATAAAGTGCAGGTCAGGTGTGGCTCTTAACTGGGTATGTTTCCTTACCTATATTGTGTTTCTTTGGGTACTTGGAATATCACTCACTTAAGAACTGCCCCTACATAATCAAGTTTTATTCTATGAATGATTATTTAAGAGTGATACTTGGGTAGAGCCCCAGCAACCTACTTTGCTCTCTACTTTCAAAGCAAGAAAGTGTTACATTTTCTATCATAAAATGAGAACAAAAATAAAAGAACCAGGTTTCCATCCAGGTTTCCATTGGGTCTCGAGGCTCCTGTTTTATTTGTAAACTTTCTAGTCTTTTGTAATAGATCAACAATAAAAAGGTCACCTTTCTCTGTCCTATGCTTCTGGTCAAATATATGGGTAGGTTTTAGTGTCAAATTTTTAAAAGCATTGCTTTTGTTTGGAACCATAATGTCAACTATGTTCATTCTCAAAACCTTTCTCTCCCCACACAGTATCTCCCTCTTTCTAAGGCTTATCCAACATTAAGGTTACCTCTAATCTCTAAGCAAGATTGTGCTTATATAGTCTTTTGCTGCAATGAAATAGAAATTTCAGGATTCTAGGAAACAAACTAATCCAAATATATTTTGTTTTCTATCAAATGTGATTGAAATGAATATTTAGATATTGATCAATCTGCCCTTACCTTTTACCTATATGAGTGATTTTTCAACTGTTCAAACCATTACGAACTCTATATTTGAATATGTCTTTAGAAAATAAGACTTGACCTTGTAGAAATTGTCTATAATGCTGGTAAGATTATGCCTTTGACAAAAACATCTAGACAAATTTGCAAATTAGGAGAATTGGGTAATCATGTATCTGAAAACACTGCACAGTCATATCCCCTGTTTTCAATATGTAACTTAGTTCTTAGAAGGAGTAAACAGAGCCAGGCATGCTTGAAATCATCAGTCTCAGATTATAAATGTCTTTCTCTGCCCTGTTCCCAGCTCCCCTACTTTCTTTGTCATATCCTTAAGCAGGAGAACACAGCAGTGCCAGGAATCTTAGGTCCCAAAAAGATTATTTTGAAAGAATGTACCATAAAACCCTCATGTATAGCTCCTTTATTAGTAAATCCACCACCTTGAATACCTGTTCTACTAAAGGAAAGAATAAGCTTTTTTTCTTTTGGAGCGTTTCAATTCCTTATAGATTCTAGATGTTAGACCTTTGTCAGATTTACAACTGGCAACTATTTTTTCCCATTCTGTGGGGTGTCTTTTCACTCTCTTGATGGTTTCTTTGCTTTCCAGAAGCATTTTAGTTTGGGGTCCTATTTATCTATCTTATCTTCTATGGCATACGCTTTTAGACAGTTGATCAGGAATTGGTTGCCTATTCCAATTTCTGTTAGGACGCTTCCTATGTTTTCTTCTAGGATTCTTCTGGTTTGAGGTTTTACATTTAGAACTTCGATCAATTTAGAGTTGATTTCTGTATATGGTGATAGGTAGGGATGCTATTTCGGTCAGCCGGTTTTCCCAGTACCATTTACTGACTAGGTTCTACTTTCCTAATTGATTGTTGGTAGAGGATTTGTCAAAGATGAGTTGGTTGAGAAATCGAGGGTTTGCCTCCAAAATCTCTATCCTGTTCCATTGGTCTATATGCCTATTCTTGTACCAATACCAAACTGTTTTTGATTATTATAGCTTTATAGTAGAATTTGAAGTTTAGACATGAGAAACCTCCCACTTTGTTTCTTTTGCTAAGGATTGTTTTGGCTATTCATGGTCTTTAATGTTTCCATATGAATTTCTGTATTGTTATTTCCAGGTCTGAGAGGAATGATATTGGTAATTTAATGGGTATTGCAATTAAATTTGTAGATTGTCTTTGGTAGGATGGACATCTTATCAATGTTAATTCTTCCACTACATGAGCATGGGGTAGTTTTCCATTTGTTTGTGTTTTCTTGGATTTATGAGCTGTGTTTTGTAGTTTTCATTGTAAAGGTCTTTCACTTTTCTGGTTAGGAAGATGCCGGGGTATTTGTTTCTTTTCTGTGCCCAATGACATTAAAAATGGGCAAAAAATATGAATAGACAGTTCTCAGAATAAGACATATGAGCAGTCAACAGATACATGAAAAAAAGTCCTCAGCCTCACTAATCATCAAAGAAATGAAAATTAAAACCACACTGAGGTACCATCTAACTCCAGTCAGGATAGCCATCATCAATAACTGAAAAACAACAGATGCTGGGGAGGATGTGGAGAAAAGGGGACATTTCTACATTGTTGGTGGGAGTGTAACCTAGTACAACCTCTGTGGAAAACAGTGTAGCAACTTCTAAAAGATCTAAAATCAACCTTCCATACGATTCAGCAATTCCCCTTCTGAAAATATACCAGGAACAACTCAAATCATTCCATAAAAAAGATACCTGTAGATGCATGTTTATTGCTGCATTAGTCACAAAAGCAAAAACATGTGACCAACTGTGCTGCCCATTGAAAATGGACTACATAAAGAATGTGTGGCACATTTACATGATGTAAAAGAAAACATTAAAAAAAAAAAATTATTGACTTGGATGAATTTAGAATCTATACTACTCAGTGATTTATCACAGAAACAAAGATCTGAGTATTGCGTATACTCACTCAAAGCGTACCAGAATATTTATCATAATACTGTCAGAAAAGGATTTACAGTAATGGGACTCTGCTGGGGAGGGGCACATAACATCAATAAAAGTACTGAATTTTACCTGTACAATGACCACTTATGTACCTAGCCCTGAATTGTACCTCACATCTTTAAGATAAAATAGAAGCCAACCTCGGTGGCTCAGCCTGTAATCCTGCACCTTTGTGGGGCTGAGGCGAGTGGATTGCCTGAGCCCGCGGATTCGAGACCCGCCTGGGCAACTTGGCGAGACCTCATCTCTACAATAAATCAAAAATTAGCCTGGGGTGGTAGCACACGCCTGTAGTTCCAGCTACTTGGAAGGCGGAGGCGGAAGGATCTCTGGAGCCCAGCAGGTCGAGGCTGCGGTGGCCGGGAGCGGCCACTGCACTCCAGTCTGGGCGACAGAGTGAGACTCCAACTCAAAAAAATAAAATAAAATAAAATAGAGAAAAACCAAAAAAAGGAAAGTAAAAGACATTAAAGACATTGGATGAGCATAAGAGGATTTGTTAACTACATTAAGAGTTTGTTTATATAATGTAGGTAATAAAATTACCTCTGTATTTTCAGTTATAACTTTCCACATAGCATCCTCTATAGAAAAAAGTAAAATATGGTGGTAGAAGAAAAATTTATCCTATTGGTCTAATCAATCCAAGTAGTGAAATATTGCATACTGAAATGCTACTGCAATTTTGTTTTTCTGCTTATATGTCTGAGATCTTGAAGATCTTGAGTTATATGTATGAATACACATTGATACAGATACATTGTACAAATATAACATTTGATTTTATCTTTTAAATCATTTGTTGATTTGTGTATATGAAATTTTTTAGTATGTGAAAGATTTGGCATATACAAAATTAAACTTACACATGCCGATGAAAGTTTAAAATATAAGACAGTTTCTATAAAACTATCTTTCAGAAACAGTGTAAATTCCTTTCATGATCTTCAATTAAATTAGCATCAGAAATGTTCTGAGATGTTAATGAGTCTAAGTTTCTTTCATCTTTTATTTTGACCTTCAAGTAAGACCTTTTTTTCCCTTTTGGAAAACCATCATGAATGCAGATATGTGAAGATACTCAATTTTGAATAAAATATGCCAAAATGTATTCTATTAAAGTCATATCTTTCTTATTTTAGAAATGATCTATTACTTTTGCTCTGAGGAAACAATACATCATCATTTCTCAACATATCACATTATGTGTTCTCTATTAGGTTAATTTTAGAAAACAAACATGGAGTATCAAATTATAATTTGAGTGACATCAGGTGTGTAAATAATAGCCTAATGTCATCAAGCAATATTCCATCTGGTATAAAATTGGCATAAGACAAGTACTTTCAGGGAAAATGTGAGTTGTCAATCAAAACTCCTTTTCTTTTACACGAGAATACTGCCTTGGTTATTTTAGAAGTCTTTGACATAAAAGTATCAGTTCACAAATTTTAATTTTAATAAGGCTCTATAACATCTATGCAAACGATACATTTATCCTCAGTATCAAACTGATAGTCTCAATATTATCTAGGCATTTTTCGCTCAGATTTGATAATTTGTCTCAGACTTTCATGGTAAAATTTATATTGCCTTGAATTATTTAATTGTTCTATTAAACAAATCTGTTGAAAGAAGGTACTGTATAAAACTTTTTTTTAAATTTTAAATTAATATATCTGAGATTGATGGGCATGAAGAATATTTTTAAAACCAGGTATAACAGTACCTAAAAATTTTTGATACCTTCTACACACAACTTTAATTTTACAAAACAGATACAAAGTTGAAATCCAAAAATATAATTATTAACCATGTGTCATTCACCATATAGGGACTCAATAAATACTACATACATTCTATTTTGAAAATTTTACAAATATTCACATGTTAAAAGCAAGATGCAAAATACTGTACTAAGAATTCTGGGTATTATAGAGGGAATAAGGCAACTCTCTAAAAGAATAAATGACAGAATATTAAGCCATTGAACAGACATATAGTGAATGCTTATCATGTAGCAACTGTTGTTTGAGTTAATAATGGAGTGGTAGTGAACACAGTAATCTTGTGCATTGTTTTCTAAAGTTTAGAGTCAATTGAAAGAAAGTTGTTTAACAGCCGATTGCATCAAAGAATATAATTACAAATTATGACAAGTGCTATGAAGACAACAGGAGACATTCTAAAAGGATGCATTAAAGGGAATCTAAATTATCCTGACATCCAAGAAAGCTTTCTTTCAAAAATGTAGTGATAGAATAATATCTAACGCAAAACAAATAAAAATATAGATATTAACCCGAAACAGAAGAAAACTGTATGCTTGAACATTTGAAAAAGATTAGTGTGGCTAAATCTTAGAAGAATAATGACAAGGACTTGAGATAGGATTGGAGGAAGCATGGGAATAGGGGAGGGTTCACCTAGGGCATGTATGTAGAATGAAATTTTGTTTGTTTTTTTATCTCAAATACAAAAAAGCTGATGGAAGATTTTAATCAGGCTCATGATTTTGTTGTCAAAAACAAGTATCGCTATTATAAAGTCGAGTCTTTTTTCCCATCTTTCATCTCACCCTAGAATTAAGCCTTAGCCTAGTTCAGTTATTTTCTTATATGGATTTGTGAAGAATTTTCTTATAAAGTGATTAGAAGTCAGGAGTTATCCCTTCATTCTTACATAGATCTACAAGCTTGGATAGTTAAATAAAACAAGACCAAAATAAGTTTTAACTTTATTTTGTTGCTTTGGTCAGGCCGGGCTTGCCTGTTATCTCAGTGATTCTCTTAATTTTGACTATTGCATCCATGTATCACACAAAGTGACCACCTAGAAGCTGACCAACAACAAATTCTTCACATATGCTTTGAAATTAACACAATTGGTTAGTATTTTGACACTATTTCATGTAGTAAGGCCAGAGGAACCAGAAATATCTGCCTATTGCATTAACTGATATATATCTTCTGAGATATCTTAGTAAGCTTTAAATAGAATAGATGATTTTTTTTTTTAAGTACCAGTCTCATTATTTCTGGGTATGGGCCTAACACTCCAATGTGAACTATTCGTTAAACTTTTACTGAGTAAGTGTTTTAGGTCAATGACAAAATACATACCAGAAATTTTATAATTTCACACGCATGTCCTGATTTATCAATACCCATAGGTAAACTACATGAGATTGAAACTTGGAGACATGCCATAACAGAATGTTTATGTGTGAGAAAGAAATCTATGAAAAGTAACTGTCATCTAGCTGATTGAGCCCTATGGAAAACAAGGAAGATAGGGAAAGAAAGCCACAACCATATATTTGTCCTCTTCTAATAATAATTATATTCATGAGCAAGCAAAGCTCTATTAATGTTGAGGTCTCTAGATAAAGTGATTTTTTAAAGTGAATTTGGCAGGAAAGGGGGTGGAGGGTGGGGAGGCAGGATTGACAGTAGTCGATACCTGCCTGGGGAAGGAGAGGGCACACCTCATCGATAAGGGTACCTGCATGTTGAATATTTGTATACCTAACCCTGAATTTTACCTCACAATTTTAAATAAAAGTTAAAAGAGGGGAAAAAATTGAGTTTGGGAGAATTTCAGAGAGGTCTGAAGAACTTGACAATGACTTTTTTTGCTGAGATCTGTGTTGATGCATCTTTAATTTTCTCTGTTAATCCCCTAAAATGATATGACTAAATTCTATTAGATTTAACTCATGTGCTTTTAGGCCTCTGTTTCTGCAGCCTCCAACTTTCAATATATTTATGAAATTATCAATGTGTCATAATCATCCTTATTTATTTGATTTTAGTGTATATAAGTTTAATAAAAAGATAGAGGTTTATAATCAAATCAAGCAATTTAAAACTTTATGAGGGAAAAAATCAAAGTACTATTCATTTCTCACATGTTCTCAGATTAACATTTACATTACACACATATAAACACTGTATATATTATGGTGTGTGAGGACAATGCACTTCAAAACTTTTTTTTCACATTTACAAATATGTGAATGTGCACTTATGAGTGCGTGTGTGTACACTTTTTCTTAATATTCTATTATGAGAATTTTCCAAAGTGCAGAGGATTTTAAAAAATTGTAGCATGAAAAATTAACTTTATGCTATGTTTGATTTATCACATATCTATCTGTCATCCATTTGTCCTCCTGTCATTTATTAATTCTTTGTAGTTTTTTGATGTCTGTTGAAATACAAGGCAGACATTAGTATACTTCACCTTAAACATGTCAACATGCAAAGTGTTAATCAGAGTTCAATATTTAGCTACTATTCTTTGAAAATTTTTTGTTGTCATTTGTTTTTGTTTTTTGAGTTGGAGTCTCACTCTTTTCACCCAGGCTGGAGTGCAGTGGCACGCTCACAGCCACCACATCCTCGACCTGTTGGGCTGAGGCAATCCTTCTCCCTCAGCCTTTCAAGTAGCTGTAACTACAGATGCACCCCTTCATGCCCTGCTAGTTTTTGTGATTTATTATAGAGATGAGGTCTCACCAAGTTGCCCAGGCTGGTCTCGAATCCCTGGGGCTTGGGCAATTTTCTTGCCTCAGCCTCCCAAAGTGCTGGGATTACAGACTGAGCCACCATGCCCAGACACTTTTTTAATTTTTAAAGTAAGCTTTATTAATGTATAATCTACATATCAAGTTTCACTTTTTAGATTGTTGATGAAAAATGCCCAACTCTATAAAATATTTTAAAAGAGCTATTTTGAGCCACATGTTTGTGACCTAGGTCAGTAGTATGGTACTGGAGGCTCTGAGAACATGTGCCCCAAATGGTTGAAATACAGCTTGGCCTTATACATTTTTAGGGAGACAAAAGTTACAGACAAAACGTCAATAGATGTGAGGTTCACATTAGTTGATTCTGAGAAGGTAGAACATCTGCAATCAGGGGCTTGCAGGTCATAGGTGGATTCAAAGATTTTCTGATTGGAAATTGGTAGAAAGAGTTAGGCTCTGTCTAAATAATTTGAAATTCGTAAATCAAATGCTGGTTTAAGATAAGGGGGAACTGAGAAGCCAACGTTCTTGATATATAGATTAAGACTAAATAGCAGGCTTCAGAGAGGTGGTAAATGTCTTAACATCTTGCCAAGTTCTGGAACTCCTGGGGAGGGGATTCTATGCAGATATATACTTCTTCAAAGAGAGTTTTGCAAGGACATAAAATATTTTTTATTTTCTTTTTTTTTTTTTTTGAGTTGGAGTCTCACTCTGTCGCCCAAACTGGAGTGCAGTGGTCGCTTCCGGCCACCGCAGCCTTGACCTGCTGGGCTCCGGCGATCCTTCCGCTTCAGCCTTCCCAATAGCCGGAATTACAGGCATGCGCTACCACGCCCGGCTGATTTTTTTTATTTATTGTAGAGATGAGATCTCACTGCCCAGGCGGGTCTCGAACCCTCGGGCTCCGGCAATCCACTCACCTCAGCCTCCCAAAGGCGCGGGATTACAGGCTGAGTCACCGAGCCCGGCTTTATTTTCTTCTTTATCTGTTATGTGATGTTATGCCAGAGTCAGATTGGAAAGTAAGCCACATTATATGGAGTTAATAAAAACCCATCTGATGTGCTTTTGGGTTTTAGGGCATGATTCTCTAGGTCCCTTAGGAATCTGAGCAAGAGAAGAAAAAGATTCGTTTAGTCCTCAAGATTTATAGTTGTATGAGTTTGATAGTAATGTCAAACCCCGGTTCCAGATTTGCCCAACCCCATCCTATGTTCCCTTACTTTGTAATTAATTCTTAGTAACTGATTCTTTTTACCACCCTCAGCCCCTGCAATTATTGTACAAAGGTTTGTTTTTTTTTTTTTCTTTCTCTTTAGTTTTTTTTTTCCCCCAGAAGTTCATATAAATGAAGTAATGAAACATGCCATATTTATCACAACTCTGAAACAGGGACTTTGTATTCCCTAGAATAGACTTGCTTGTGTAAAACTCATCCTTTCTGTTTCAGTATCTGTTCAATTTTTAAAAACTGTTTCATTTAGATTCTGTTTTCCATTTGACTTCAATTCTATTTTCAAACCACCACTCTGTTTTTACTTTTATTTAAGATCTTCATTTAAATAGAATGAAGTCCAGTTTTAAATGATGTCACAGACCAGCTCTGCCTTCCAGTCTAACAGGGAAAATTTATATTTCCTTTGAACCATTATCTGTTTATCTCCAACATCTTATAACTTTCATTTCAAGCAGTCTATAACTTTTCTTTTCATTGTCTTTGTAGATCTCAGAACGCCTTGTGTCCAGAATGTGGCTCTTATGAGAGAATGTAAAAGAATACATATAGGATGTACATTTTTATTGGTGATTGGAACAAAAGTGTATACTTGATTAAAACAAATTTTGAGAAGTTAAATGTGATGGTTTTTTAATACAATATGAAGAGACAAAGAATATGAAAAAATAATATATTTCAAGACATCTTTTCTGAGTGGTCAGGCACATTATTTATGGGTTTTTGTATATGCACTTTGTAGTCATTTAAGAGTTTCCACTTTTATTACTCTTTATGTAGAAAGTACACGTAGTTTAAACTGTGGTTTAGGTAGAGCACTCATGGCATCTTGAAGGAGAATAAAAGTCATGTGGTGAGAAAAAGTGTGTAGGCTACTTTTATAACAGACAAGATAAAAGAATCTTTTAGCTGAGTAAATATGGTTTGTAGGAAAAAAAGGAAAGAAAAATCTGTGCTTATGCAGAGGTCAGCAATAGTAGTTAGTAACTATTAATAAATATTTTCCTTTTTTTGCAAAAAAAAAAAGAAATTTATCAAAACCTCAGTTTTTCACAATTTTTGAACTACTTTTATGTGTGCCATGGTTTATATGTGAAAGGACCCCCCCCCCCCAAAAATTCTAGAATTATTTTTTTTCAAGAGTGGCCCCTTGTAATACAGGCTTCCCTCACAGGGTAAGTGATCTAGGAACCCATCAGCACCAGTGTACCAACCTGTGTTGTGAGAGGCTGCTTTCAGCTTCAGTGATTTTTCTTGTACCAAATAGTTGAGGCAAGAGGGTAAGTGTAGAAGCACACAGCTCACAAGGGTTAATTTTAAAGAACTGGAAAAAAAACTAGAATTAAACATGTTCAAATGAAAAAGTTAATACATTATTGCAATAAAATATGGATTCAGTGCAAATTAGCAGAAAATGAAGTTTGGAGTAAGAACAGGACTCTTCGCTTTGACACCATATGGCAATTAAATTCATTTTGTAAGCAAGAACAGAAGTGGTCAGAAGTTTCATATGTATAGTCATTTTTTGTTTTATTTCACAACTTTGCAAACAGGATTTTATCGTATGGGGCATTAGATGCCCAGCTCCAGAGGCTAGATTTAGAACTGCAAATACCAAACTTCTAATTACAGAAAACTTTCAAAGATTCTACCAACCAAGATGTTGAAAAAATGAAAAAGGATGTCAACATGGGAAGCAGCAGGGCTGAAAACAGACACCTCTACTGGCAGTCATCATTACCGGCAAAACTCTAGCTAGTCAACCAAAACCTGGTAACAAGCCTAGTAAGGGACATAATAGTCGTTGCTACAAATGCAATCGATGAGACACTTGAAGCATAAATACCCTAAAAGGTCAAGATCTCCAGGACATTGTCCACTGTGTGAATCAGGGAGCTAGTGGAAGAGCGCGTGTACCCTCTTCTGGAGGGAAGGGGCACACCTGGCTCAAGTAATGGCCATTTAGGAGGCCCTGGGTTCTTCTTTACCATGCTGCGCACCAGCTTAAGATCACCCCCGTAACAACCCCAGGTGATTGTGAGGACACTGGAATTCAAGTTAATTTCTTAATTAACAGAGGTGCCAGCCCTTTGGCCCTGGCCACCCATGATGAACCACTTCTAATACTTGCTCCCCAGGGAGAGTTAATGACATTTCAAAGATTAAAACATCTCACTTTTCCCTTAGATTGATCTCCATAGACAATCTTTAATCAACAAGGTTTTTTTTACAGCATAGTTTGTGATGGACCCCAGAATGAGTCCATTATAGCCCCCCCAAATTTGTTTTCCTTTTACAGTTGGGCCAGTTCAAAGTGTAAGCATTAAATACTCATTTAAAACTTGGGGACAAAAGAAAAGGAGTAATATTTTCTTAATCAAAAGTGACTTAAATATTAATTCAAATTATGACTTTTAAAAAGTTATCCATAAAAGAAGGTTAAAAAGGAACAAACAAGTAGGAAAGAAAGATGTAAAGAAAGTTATGAATGTGAAGGTGTATTTTTGAACAAAGATCATAAAGAAAGAGAATAATTTTGTATAAGAAAGAATCTTGTAAATTTTTGTCCTATAACATAGAAAATTCAAGCATTTCATAAATTGTCTGTTTAAAGTTTATAGAAAAGAATGTATAAAAGGAATTCTATGACCACATTTGCTAAAGAAACTGAGCTATTTCTATGAATTAACCATTAACATCAAAATCACACTGAAGTTAGGCCAGAAGACTATTATGTCACAAGTAGCAGTTTTTTCTCAAAACACTAATCTGTCAAAAGATATATTTTAAAAAAACTCTAAATGATTACCTTTAAAAAGTAGGTGTTTAACATATTTTATGAAAAAATCGAAATTTTAATTCATGCCTTTTGTTCATGTAATTTTACTAATCTTTAGTAGGTAACTGCAATTTTTAAACTGGTAAAATAAAATGCCTTCAAAATTTAGGCATTTTGTCTATTAGTCCCTTAGTCAAATACTATTTCTGCTAGATGTCGTAAAATATAAAATTTGTTTCTGTAATAGCTTTTGAACTTAAGTTATCTGTAAACATATATCTTTAGATTCAAACTGTTAAAATATAAAGCCTAACCCCAGACATTGTCCTAAACTCTGCTGCTGGATCATAATTAAAATTACTTGCCTCCTAGGTTTTTACTAAAAATAAGTCACTAAAAGTTAACATTATCATTAATGTGTTCAATTGTCTATTAAATGTAAAAAAAGATAATTTTACATGAAAAAATTAAAGAACTATAAATGATGAGTAAACTAAATAAATGTAAAAAGTTGGAGATAAAGTAGCTTTTATCCTAAGTTAAATGATAAAAATAAAACTAAAGGTTTAAACAACTTGTTAAAAGTTTATGCCAGATTAGTCATATGTGTGGTCAATTTAGCTAAAATTTAAAGGATGCAATTTAGTTTTCTATAAATTAAATATGCTAACTCTGTGCCAAAATCCAGGCCCCTATGTCAAAACAACAGTGTTTTTCTAAAGCATTAATTTGTTCTTCAGTAAAAATGATAGAATATTGTAAGTTTATAAAAATCTGCATGAAAATCTTACCATACAGTTAAACTAATCTAAATAAATAGATTGGGCTATAATGTTTTATTATAATTTACTGCTACTAAGTCCCTCATGCAGGGATAAAATTGACTATTCTCTTTTAAACAACATTTAAAAAATGATTTTAATAAATGATGAAGGGTTTTGTTTACTTTTACAGTAAACTACAAAAAAGTGAGGGGAGAAGGGAAACAATTTCTAACATCCCCACCCCTGTCTTTATTTACTGCCTAAGGAAATGGATCTCTTCTATCAAAGAATAAGGATTTTGCTTTTCAAAATTCATAGCCAGGCTCAGTGGCTCAGCCTGTAATCCCGTGCCTTTGGGAGGCTGAGGTGAGTGGATTGCCTGATCCCGCGGGTTCGAGACCCGCCTG
>NW_007246139.1:0-69499 GCF_000164805.1 Carlito syrichta | reverse complement strand
TCAGCCGGGCGTGGTAGCACCAGCCTGTAATTCCGGCTACTCGGAAGGCTGAGGTGGAAGGATCACCAGAGCCCAGCAGGTAGAGGCTGCGGTGGCCGGAAGCGGCCACTGTACTCCAGTCTGGGCGCAGAGTGAGACTCCAACTCAAAAAAATAAAATAAAAAATTCCTAAATTATCATTTGGGCTAAATGAATGGCTATTGTGTTGTGACCTATAATCTTGTGTTATATTATCATTCTTTTAAAACCTTTAATATTTAACAAAATTTCCAACATGAAAATTTCAGGTTCTCGATTCAGTCTCTCTGACCTTTTCAAATTTTTTTAGCATTAGGTTTCCTGAAATCCTAGGAGATACTGAATTCATTTGGTATGCTAAAATCACACAAAAAACATTGTCAAGCATAAAAGAGAGTTTAACTTTTCTAAGGTTATATGCATATGTCAATGGCATATATTCTAAAATTGTGTAATGCTCCTATAACTCTGATATATCCAACTATGTGATATCAACCACCTATATAAAATTAATATCAGGTCATGAAGTTAAAACTTCAGCTATAATTAGAAATTAACAAGCAGATTGCTTCTAAGTTTATTTACAATTTAAAGAAAAGTCTATGATTTGGAAGAGGAAAGCAATAGCAGTTAGTAGTTATTAATAAATATTTTCTCTTTTTTTGCAAGAAAAAGAAATTTGTCAAAAATTCAGCTTTTCAGAATTTGTTAAACTACTTTTGTGTGTGTCATTGTTTATATGAGGGTACACGTCCCACATAAACTGGGATTCTCTTTTGGAGGGTGAGCCCTTAGTAGTACAAGCTTCTAGAACTAGGTAAGTCTTCTGGGAACTCATCAGCATCAGTGAACCAACTAATGTTGTTGTGAGAGGTTGTATTCAGCTTCAGTGATTTTTTTTTTTGTTCTTGGCAAACAGGTTGAGGCTGAGTAGTCAGTGTAGGTTAGAAATAGATATATTTCTTAAAGGAAGTTTTTAGTTTAAAATAAGGAAGCACCCAGACAGCTTGTCTGTAAGCCAAACCATCCTAGAATGTGGATTCAGTGTGGATTCTCAGTCCATCCTACCCTACCCTCTCAGCTTGTTCAAGGGCAAACCCATCAAGGTGGTTTCTGGACAGGCAAATGAAAGCTATAGAAATGTGAATCAGGGTCTGGCTGAGTGGCTCAGCTTGTAATCCCA
Source organism: Carlito syrichta (assembly GCF_000164805.1). Taxonomy (NCBI): domain Eukaryota; kingdom Metazoa; phylum Chordata; class Mammalia; order Primates; family Tarsiidae; genus Carlito; species Carlito syrichta. Next base: position 68,298 of record NW_007246139.1, on the reverse strand, counting down.
GCATTTTGAGAGGCTGAGGCGAGTGGATTGCCTGAGCCCACATGTTTGAGACCAACCCAGGCAACTTGGCAAGACTTTGTCTCTACAATAAATCAAAAAGTAGTCAGGCGTGGTAGCATGTAACTGTAGTTCTAGCTACTTGGAAGGGTGAGGCGGAAGATCGCTGGGTTGACCATGAGTGTGCCACTGCACTCCAGCCTGGGTGACAGAGTGAGCCTCCAACTCAAAAAAAAAAAAAAAAAAAAAAAAGAAAGAAAGAAATGTCAATCAGCCCACCTTTTAGCTCAGGAATGTGTATATTCACAAGTCCTGTTAAAAGTTAAATGCGTGTTCTGTGAGGAAGCCCACCCCTTTTACCCATCAGAGATGAAGAGATGGTGATCTTTTCTCAGTGGATATCTCTACTACACCCTCTTTAGCATGTCAGTTATTCTGAAAATATATCAGTAAAGAGCAAAAGTGCAGTTTTTTTCAAGAGATCTTCCCATGCCAGCTTCTCTGGCATGAATCTCTTTTTCCTTCTCTTTCTCTTATTAATAAACTCTGTTTTAAAATTTTTACTTTGCAGAAACCTCATCAATCTGAAAAGCTTCTACAAAGCAAAAGAAACCATCAAAAGAGTGGGGAGACTGCCCACAGAATCAGAAAAAAATATTTGCCTACTGTATATCTGACAAAGGCCTAACATCCAGGATCTATAAAGAACTCAAACATGCCAAAACAAAAACAAAAACAACCAGCCCTATTAAAAAGTGGGTAAAAAATAAGAGTAGACACTTCTCAGAAGAAGATACGAGCAGTCAACAGATACACGAAAAAGTGCTGAACCTCACTAATCATCAAAGAAATGCAAATTAAAACCACACTGAGATGTTTCCTAACTCCAGTCAGAATGGCCAACATCAATAACTCAAAAAACAATAGATGCTGGACAGGATGCAGGGAAAAAGGAACACTTCTACCCTGTTGGTGGGAGTGTAAATTAGTACAACCTCTGTGGAAAATAGTTTGGTGATTCCTAAAAGATCTAAAAATTGATCTTTAGAACTGCTAGGGGAGGGAGGCAGAGGGCACACCTCATCAACAAGGGTGCCTGCATAATGATCATTTGTATGCCTAACCCTAACTTGTGCCCACATTAAAAAAACAATTGCTGCCTCATCTGAAATTCCTTTAAGTAGTGTGTCAAATGACCCATGAGTTTTGTGCCACACCCCACTAGGCAACAAGGTGACTTGTTCTTCTACCATGACAGCACACCTGCCCACACTGTGTTGAGTGTTTAACAGCTCATGTCCCACTATCCCCTTTCACCCGATGTTGCCCCAAACAACCTTTTTTGTTTGTTTGTTTCCCTGGATGAAAACAGTCCTCAAAGGGAAACGTTTTGTTGATGTGGAAGAGGTGAAACAAATGACAGAAGCACTAAAAGGCATCAAAATTGATAAGTTCAAAATTGCTTTGATCTGTGGAGAAAGTATTTTGATAGGCATATGGCATCAAATGGAGAGTACTTTGAAGATGATTGAAGTTTAAACATGTAAGAACAAATACAAAATTTTTTATAAATAAATTCTGTTTTGGGAGGTTCCCCCTCATAAAGAGATTAGCTATATGATACTTGGGCCATAAATAGGGAAATTGGACATAACATAGTAACTATTCTTTATTGAGGCAGATAAGATGAATGGTGAAACAGTAAGTGGGATTTGTAAAATTCTGTGAAAAAATCTACAGATTTTTCTTAAATCTGAAATTTACCTGTATTTTAGACTATAAACTATTTCAGCAAATATACATACTAATAGTGAAGACATATATTTAAGTGATTGGAAATCTTGAATATAATTTAGGATGTGGTGAGTTTATAATGCCAAACAATGACACATACATTCTCAAGGATGCAATCATTTATATGTGAAATTTACTTTTCATTAGCCAAGATTTTTATGAGAAAGTCAAACATGTAAATAGTAGTCATGCATTCAAATGATTTTTATTGGATTTTGCCTTTAAGGCAGAAAACTCAGAATCCTGAATGGTCAGAAAGCATATTAAGATGAATTTATGGAAGTTGTAATAAATAAAAAGACTGTGGCAGATACAGGCATAAAAATAGGACTGAAATAGGGAATGACATCTCAATGAAAACCAGGGATAGGCTTGAATTAAGACAAAAGGCCAAAAATCAGTGCTCAACAATAATTGGGGAGCAGATGAAATATATATTGATTCAGGAGTTTGTAAGTTGGTCATCTGTTAGAATCCTTATAAAGTGCCAAATTCCGGCATTGTGGGAGAGGGTTGGTATATGGAATTAGTGATAAAAATTAGTTGAGCTAATGTAAGCTAGATATCAGGATAAATTTTATTCATCCTTTGGCCTCCCCTTTTCTCTCACACAGATTTTTTTTTTAATTTTTCCTTTTTCCTTTCTTTATATTTTGTTTTTCAATACTTTATTCTCACGAGTTTAACATAAGAATGAAGTAATTTTGTTTTATCCATGTGCAAAATGCAAACATATAATTGTAGAATTGAAAAATATAAACCTACATGGTAAGGATCACGAATGCACTGAGAGTACTTTTTTCCAATAATTGAATTCACTTTCAAGACAATATAATTTGTTTTTATCATTTAACATATTATTCGAAAAGTAAATTGGTCAATGAAAACTATCAATGGGAATATTGATTTCTGTGTGTATATATGTAGTTTGATTATGGTTATTTAGGAATAGTACAATAATAAATTCATTTCTCTACTAGAAGTCTTTATATTTGTGCTTTGCCAATTGTCAATATAGCATCACTTTTCACAGTGTGATCACAAACACAAAGTTCAAATTAAGAGATTATTTTACTTGACTTACAGTACTGTTTCTTGTGGTTATGTGGAGAGACCTAGTTCTCATTTTTTCTACAATTTTAGTATGTCATTTGGTAAAGATGTGTGTACCTTCAAGTTCCTATGTTTTGACCTCTATGGGTATGTTGTGAGCTGTAGCTATAAAAGAAAGGCAAAATAGTGTAGGCACTTTAGTAATTTTTGTCATGCATTTCCAGTTAACAATAAAAAAAAAGTACTGTGCATTGGTCTCAAAGACCAAAAGTTCCAAAACTTTTGCAGTTTCAAGAATATGCAATAATAAACAATTTTAAAATAAGAAATTATACAGCAAAAGCATTAAATAGCATAATAACAATATATTTTAGTCTCTTTATTCTATAGCTGCATAGCAACAAAATATTTTTACTCTTGAAATATAGGTTTTTCCACAGAAGAAAAGGAAAAAAGAACAACATTCTTCACAAGAGTACAGGAAAAAGAATAAAATATACATGAACCAAACCCCAAACCAAAAGAAAGACAAAAAAACCAAGTGGAAGAACAACAACTCTATAAGAACTCTATGATAGGGACAAACTCTCACATTTCAATAATTAGCCTGAATGTGAATGGACTAAATGCACCACTGAAAAGACATAGAATGGCAACATGGATAAAATATCACCAGGCAACAATATACTGCCTTCAAGAGAACCATCTCACTAGAAAGGACATACACAGACTCAAAGTAAGAGGATGAGAAACAAATTTCAGGTGAATGGAACACAAAAAAAAGGAGTCGTCGTGATCCTAATTTCAGACAAAATACCATTTAAGCAACTAAAAATTAAAAAAGACACAGAGAACTGCTACATAATGATAAATGGTTCACTCCATCAACAAGAAATATCTATCCTAAACATATATGCACCCAACATAGGTACGCCAACTTTCATAAAGCAACTTCTAGGAAAACTAAAGAAAGATATTGACTCTAACACCATCATAACTGGGGACTTTAATACCCCACTCACAACCCTAGACAGATCATCAGGACAAAAAATCAGCAAGGAGATCCGGAACCTCAATGTGACTCTGGATCAAATGGACTTAATTGATACCTACAGAACACTCCATCCAAAGACCACAGAATACACATTCTACTCATCACCACATGGAATGTATTCTAAGATTGACCACATAATTGGCCATAAATCAAGCATAAGCAAATTTAAGAGGACCGAAATTCTACCATGTACCTTCTCGGACCACAGTGGAATAAAAATAAACATTAACACCAACAGTTCCCCACAAAACCCAAATCTACAAATTCAATGCAATACCCATCAAATTACCAGCAACATTCTTCTCAGACCTAGAAAAAACAACACAGGAATTCATATGGAAACACAAACGACCAAGAATAGCCAAAACAATCCTCAGCAAAAAACAAACAAACAAACAAAAAAAAAACAAAGCAGGAGGTATCACATTACCAGACTTCAAACTTTACTATAAAGCTACAATCATCAAAACAGCTTGGTATTGGTATAGGAACAGGCATATAGATCAATGGAATAGAATTGAGATTCCAGAAGCAAAACCTCAATTTCTGAACCAACTCATCTTCGACAAAGCCTCCACCACCTACCACTGGGGAGAGGAGAACTATTCAGTAAATGGTGCTGGGAAAACTGACTTACCACATGCAGAAGATTGAAACAGGACCCCTATCTATCCCTATACACAAAAATTAACTCCAAGTGGATCAGAGACCTAAATGAAAAACCTCAAACCATAAGAACCTTAGAAAATGAAGGACATGCCCTCATGGAAATTGGAACTGGCATCCAATTCCTGAACAAAACCAGAAACCCACAGGTCATAAGAGAGAAGATAGACAAGTGGGACCTTATTAAACTGACAAGCTTCTGCAAAGCCAAAGAAACCATTAAGAGAGCAGGGAGACAGCCTACAGACTGCAAAAAAGTATTTGCCAACACCAGGTCTGACAAAGGCTTAACATCTTGGATATACAAGGAACTCAAATGTGCTGAAAAGAAAAAAACAAACAACCCCATTATAAAATGGGCAAAAGACATGAACAGACACTTCACAAAGGAAGACATCCGAGCAGCCAACAGACACATGAAGAAATGTTCAACCTCACTAATCATCAGGGAGATGCAAATCAAAACCACACTGAGATACCACCTAACTCCAGCCAGAATAGCAATTATCAACAACTCAAAAAATAACAGCTGCTGGAGAGGGTGTGGAGAAAAGGGAACACTTGTACACTGTTGGTGGGAGTGTAAACTAGTGCAACCTCTGTGGAAAGCAGTGTGGCGATTCCTAAAAGCTCTAAATATCAACCTCCCATATGACCTCACAATCCCCCTACTGGGAATATATCCTGAAGAATTAAAATCACTCTATAAAAAAGATACCTGCACACGTATGTTTATTGCAGCATTGATCACAATAGCAAGAACCTGGAAGCAACCATGCTGCCCATCAAAAGAGGACTGGACTTAAAAAAGTGGTACATACACACAATGGAATACTATGCAGCCATGAAAAAGAACAAAATCATGAATTTCGCAGCAACATGGATGGAACTAGAGTCTATAATACTGCGTGACCTCTCACAGAAACAAAGATCTGAGTATCACATGTTCTCACTCATATAGTGGACCTTGAACATCCAATGTAATACTATAAGAAAATGTCTGACAGTAATGGGAAACTATGGGGGGGAAGGGAGAGGGGATTCACGTAGTAAATATATGTCTGGGGACAGGGAAACACCTCTTATCAACGAGGGTGACTGAATGAAACGTACTTGTATACCTAACCCTTAACTGTACCCCACAATATCATAATAAAAAATATTGATTATAAAAAAAAATATATAGGTTTTTCAAGGAACTGAAGCATGGTCTTCTGGCTCAAGCTTAGCCTTGGTCACAATGTCTCTGCCTACCATCACTTGCCTTGTTCTTGAAGTTAGATTACTCCCAGTATTATTAAAATAAAAAAAAATTCTAGGTGACTACAATTGAAGAAACAGTCTTTAAAATAACATAATCAAATTCTACTTAATAGCTAGTTTTCTAAAAATATAATAGCTAACTAAAAAAAGTATAAACATAAACATTCGTTCATGACTCTATAAACTATTCTGTGTTTCAAGGATAGTTGTTTGTTGATAAGTTTTAGGTACATGATTCTTAATGAACTTAATATATATGTGTGTGTGTAGATATATATGTTTGTGTGTGTGTGTGTGTGTGTGTGTGTGTGTGTGTGTGTGTGTGTGTGTGTGTGTATTAGCTATCACAGATTATAACGAACTGAACTTTGAGTTAGAATTACGAGGCAAAGTAAGTGCCAGTCTGTCTGAAGAGTCAGCATTAGCTAGGCATTAGACTTGCTGAATCTATGGGGACTCAATCCAAAGAAGATTAAAGTAGTGTTTGTCAACGGAGTCCATAGTAATAGCATAATGGTTGCAGCAGGCATTTTCATAACTATACAATTTAAATTATTTTATACTGCAACTGAGAAATTTCTCTATTTATTATTTGTGTGTATAATACATTTATGCGTATGAATATATATAAAGAGATAAAAAGGTAGGTAACATAATATTTCCTTGTTTTATGTTAAACAATGTTAATAACAAGTAAAAAATAACTTTCTTAAGGAGATAACTATTCATGGAAGATACACGAGCAATGAAACAGCTGACTTGTCAGGTTTCACAGTATGCTCACCAAGACTCATATCTAGGCCTTCTCCATTCTGCTTTCCCCAGTCTAAAGATATTGTGTCTAACTCTAACCATCTCAAGCAATTTATTTCTGTTTTGATTCAATATACAATCAGCATGCCTTAAATGTATACCATATTCATACTTTTTCCTACTTTTTCTATTTTGAAATATTTCCAATATTCTGTGACGGTAGACTTCTCCTACATGTAGCAGATTCAATAAACACTGCTTCACTGTTTGATCATCACGTTTTTCTAGAGATTAAGTGAATGCATGTGCTTGCACATGTATGTATATTTATATACCTTACATATAGCTATATTAAACTATAGCGATAAATAAGACATGTAACTATATATCTTGTATTGAATGTTTACAAATTGCCACAAAATGTGCACAGTTCTTTTTCCCTTGAATTCTGCCATCTTTATCAAGTAGGCATTAATGTTATAAACATTTTATAGATGAGAAAATTTAGACTTGTAGCTGTGAAGTGTTGCACTTACTATACCGTGTAAATGTGCTAGAATTGATGCCCAAGCTTTGCAACCCTACAGTCCGAGTGCTAATCTGCATGTCCACTGCAATCAAGAGACATATGGTGGCCCAGGGAAAAAGAAAAAAAAAAAAACTGTAATAAGAAGTGTTTTCATTTATAATTTGATATTTTGTTCATCGTGGATATTTGTATTGATTTGTACTTTTAAAAATACTGCATTAAATATTTACCTTGACTGCAGAATTTAGCACACCATTAAATTTTGTGCCCAAGGCAAATGCCTCATTCACTTCATTTGCTCAACCCTGGTCCTGGCTATGCGACACATTCACTGCCGTTGGCATTACATTAATGAAAATAATCTAAGTGAAGTTTCTGACCAATCACTCATCGGTTGACTGACCATGAGAAGCTCATACAACGTATCTGGGCTTTAATTTCTTCATCTAGGAACTTAGAATCATTATGTATAATAGATTATGTTATTATAAATATTTAATGAGAGGTTTATGAAGTGCTTTATAAAATTATTCCAATATTATAAACTTTATTTTAAGCAGATTTACTAATAAAGTACAGGGGCAATTTAAAAGATAGGTCTAAAGATGATCAGACCTTACCATTGAACATTACATTAGAATATTTATACAATTACATATACTTCAATAAAATAGCTTACACCCTCCAAACAACCTTGTGAATGATACTTGGCAAGAAATTTATACTCATTTTATTGCTGAGGAAAATGAGACATCCAAAAGTAATGGCGTTAGCAATTAGTCACTCTCTTCTCACCTCATGTTTCATTGCTCAGTTCTGTTCTTGTTGCTGCTGTGTCTCAGTTATCCAGAAAAAATACTGATATTTCTTGAAAAAGAATTAAAATTGCTCCAATTTATTCTAAGAGCAGCATTAAGCGTCAACTGAAACAAACAGACAGACAAAAGGAAACTACTCTGTACATTTTCCTTTCCATTACCAACAACTCTGTATGTGGTCACTGAATCCTGAGTTAGAACAAGTTGCACTGTGGTTATATGACATTACACGGGTAACCTGGTGTAGGGTACACACAAACTCTACCTACTACATTGCAACTTATTTTGAGTGTCAAACTACTTGAAAATTATATAAAAGCTATATTTTTAAAAGTCAAGAAAGAATATGAGAGAAAATTACTTGGGAGGGGTCACAGAATTTTAATGATCTTCAGAAAATAAGTACACAAACTGTATACAAGTCTCTGTGCTCTTATGTGTTAATATTCAATCCTATTGATAGGACCAGAGTTTTAGTAAGGCATATATCTTTAAAGCTTCTTCGAAAAAATTTTCTTCTTCAGAGCTGTAATGAATACAAAATGAGTTTAAAAATAAAAATTACTTTAGAATAGAAGGAACCTGTAAGTAGAGACTTAATGTTATATAATGAATACATTTTATTCATATCAGATTGAGTTAAGCAGAGTTGTAAATAACATTTGAGATTACTGACTAACATAGGTTAATTTTGTAGATAAGAAACTAACTTGTGTGATATCAATCAAATCACTGGGTTTAGCACTGGGGCCCTTTAACTCAATATACATTCTCATACTCACATATTTCCATGCATAAAGTACAAAATACTGACATGTTCATCTCTGTCACATAACTCTAAATAAGCAAGAGAGAATGAGTAACTAAAGTAGTTTTCAAAATTAGTATGAATTAAATAATATATTTCCTGCAGAAAGGATTTAAACTCATTGAATGTCTAGATTATTGTTATAATTCTAAGGACTATAAATATTTACCTATCAGTTCTTTCAAATTTTAATTTAGATAAAATTTATGTACTATCACACACACACACATATAATATATAAACTGCAGACACATATATAAGTTGTAGAAAGAAATGTTTGAAGTATGTTCGCAGAATTTTGAAGCCAAAACCACAGTCTAACTGAAGAATGTTTTTGCCACACCAAAATAAACTCTAAAGATAAGATCCTGCATTGTAGAATGAGGAGTGCTAGAACCTACTTTCCAGTGAAAACATTAATATTATAACATAAAGACAAAACTAAGAACTGAATGTCTCTGAAAATTGTTCTGAGGATATACATTAAATTAAAAAGTATTTACTCAACAAAATATGCTGAAAATAAGCTCATTCTCCACTGCCCAGCTATGCATCAAAAAAAGTCAACTCCAGGTAGTTGTGGCCAAGAAGGTGAAGATGCTGTGCCCTGAGCTTCATGTCAAAGGCTACAGTGTTTTCAGACTTCAAACATTTCTTATCTGCTGCAGTTCACATTGAAAAGGCTAAATTCCAAGATAGTACAGCTGAGAGGTGTGGGATCATATTCTTCATCCAGAATTTCTGTGCCAGCCATGACAGTCCAAGAATACTGGAACACCAATTTCCTTGTCTCAGCTTGCTTGTAAAGTAAAGTTCAATGTATGGAGAGGCAAGCTGATAAGACCATAGAATAACTTCCTTGCTCAGCACCCCACTTTTGAAACAGGGACATCACTCTAAGAAAGGTACATTACTTTCCTGCCCCGTCTCCAGGAGCAGTGGTTTGGAAATTTGGCCTAGGTGAAGAGAAAGTCCATAAGAATAGAAAGCTCAGAAGCTTTCCTCTAATGTATTGACTTTATTTAAAGCATAGCTTTAGGAAGTTCAAGCCTTAGGATAAATTCAAAACAATGCATATTTTTGTGAAAAGCAAATAGAACATATATAGGAACATCTAAGTAATTTTATGACAACAATATGCTAAACTGTTGTCTAGTGAGTTTAACAACAACAACAAAACCCTGGAGAAGAAACAGCTAAAAGGAGCCCTCCTGTGGTCAAAACAAGCTTCAAAGATCGGTCTCAAAAATAAGCTCTGCCAAGTGGTATGACTTTACTTAGGTCAGACTTTGGAGCAATTTATGCCCCAGAGCATTGTCAAAAAATAGAACACTCAGCTGGCAATTAGTGGAGCCTAGCAGCTGTGTTTGAAACCAACAGAGAAGAAAGTTTAAGATAAAGTCAGAGCGAGTACTACTAAAAAGTTATCCCAGGGTAACTATGCACATGTTCAACAATATCCACTGAGACACAACATCAGATGTTTCACACTACAGGGAAAAGTGCCCTTTCTAAAATAATCTAGCTAAATTACCAAGGAAATACATTTTCAAACAACAACAAATTCTGAAGTTAAATAAATTAGTATCTAGAGGTGTTACAATGTGTTATCTAAAATGCACAGATTTCAAGGAAGATATATGAAATTAACAAACCAAAACAATAGCTACTACAATAAAATAAAATCTCAAGAAACAAATACTGCCTTTAGAGGGTATAGGTACTCAACTTACATAAAGATTTCAAGATGACTATTACAAATATGTTCAAATAACCAAAGAAAATTATGTTCAAAAAGTTAAGGAAGCAGTGGGCCTTCTGACCACAATGTTTCATCATAAAAAGAACATTAAAAAAGATTTAAAAATTACTTTTAAAGAACTGGACATTCTGTAATTGAAAAGTACACTCAACTGTACCTGTGAATGGGCAATAGTAAAAATCAACTAACTTGATTATAGATCAAGAAATATTATGCAATGCAAATAACAGAAAAAAAGAAGAAATGAAACAAATAAACAGAATCTCAAATAAATGTGTAACATTATTAATCGCACCAACGTATGCATTCAAGAAGCACAAAATCTATATATTCAAGAAGCACAAAAAACTAGAAGTAGTATGAACACAACACAAATAAATCCACACACAGACATTAAAAATGTTAAAAGACAAAGACAAGGAGATATTCTTTAGAGCAACAAGAAAAAATATGACTTGATATTATAAGGTAACTTCAACAAGATCAACAGCTCTTTTATCAACAGAAACAATGGTGACCTGAAGCTGTTAACTGGTAACTGACAAAAATCAAACAAAAGTATCAACTGATCATATTATAACCAGCAAAAATATTTTTCAGAATTAAAGGTGAAATAATGATATTTCCTGGTAACGACTGAGAAAACGAGTTACAAAAAGTCAACTTTGTTAGAAATTGTTCTCTAATTTCTTGAAGATAAATGTCTGTTCTTCAGGACAAAAGTAAACATACATAAATGCATCTTTTTTTCTCCTTTATTCTTTAACTCACATAAAAAGCAAATTTTAAAAACTATATGTATATCAATAAATCATTGAGCTTATAAAACATAGAAATGTGACATTTGTCAATAAAGTTGTCAGGAAGCTGATGTGACAAAATCTATAAATATATATTGCTCCTCCATCTGTCAACTTCTTAAATGACATAAAATTATTTAAATAATTACAACACTGGATTTTGGGGATTATGGCATATATAATATGTGTAACAACATTTTTATAAAAAAGAAAAGAGGAATATGAAGTAGCAATGCTATATCTTTCTGAAATTGTGTTAGTATAAAGTCAAAGCTCATTTTGATAAGTTGATCTATGTTTAAGTCCTAAAACTGATAAAACAATGTTGAAAATATGGCAAAATAATTAAATAAATAAAATGTGGCATTAGGGAATATTCACTTAATGCCAAAACAGTCAGTAAAAAGTAATAAAGGAGCCGGGCTCGGTGGCTCAGCCTGTAATCCCGCGCCTTTGGGAGGCTGAGGTGAGTGGATTGTCTGAGCCCGCGGGTTCGAGACCCGCCTGGGCAGCGAGACCTCATCTCTACAATAAATTAAAAAAATCAGCTGGGCGTGGTAGCGCATGCCTGTAATTCCAGCTACTTGGAAGGCTGAGGCGGAAGGATCGCCGGAGCCCAGCAGGCGAGGTTGCGGTGGCCGGGAGCGGCCACTGCACTCCAGTCTGGGCGACAGAGTGAGACTCCAACTCAAAAAAAAAAAAAAAAAAAAAGTAATAAAGGGACAAAAATGACCGGAGGCATATTAAAAATAAAAAGTAAAATGTCAGATGTAAATGCAAGTGTACCAACGACATTAAATGTGAATGGAAAAAAACAATCAAATCAAAAGAAAAGGCGCATCAAACTGGATTAAAAAAGAAAATGCAACTATATATTTTTGAGAGAAGACACTTTATAGATTAAATTAAAGATAAAAGTGTGGGAAAGACATATCACAGAAAGAGCAACCGTAGTTATATAGCTAGCATGCTGTAATAACGTCTGAATTTGCATACTTAAAATGTTATTAAAGATAAATGGAGACATTTTATCATGAGAAAAGGTTTAATACATCAGGAAGATTAAACTAAAACATATTGAATATATATTCACCTAAACATTGGTTCCAAAATACATAATGCAAAAATTGTCAGAATTCCAAGAACAAATTCTCAATTTAGGAATAAGAACAGAGATTTTTAATGTTCAGCTGGCAATACTTTATTTTTGATACCTATACTCTACCCAACAACGGAATATACAGGATCCTCAAGAACTCAGTGAATGTTCTCCAGGATAGACCAAATACTAGACCATTAAACAAGCTAAAGAATTTAAAAAGATGGAAATCATACAACTGTATTCTATGACCAAAAGTAGTGGTAATCAATAATAAAAAGAAATTTAGGACTTATGATGAATGGAAATGTAACACAACATACCAAATGTAAACGTTTCAGCTATAGCACTCATAAGAAGGATATTTTATATCTTTCAGTTTCTATATAAAACAGAAAGGCTCTCATATGTATAACTTCACATTCCTTCTTAATAATATGGATAAGTAAAGCAAAATAAACATAAAAAAGCAGAAAAAAAGACAGCCTAATGATGATAATGGAAATAAATCAAATAGAATATAGAAAAAAAATAGAGAACATGTACAAAGCCAAAAGATAGTTCTTTGACAAGATTAACAAAATTGGCAAAATTTTAGCTAGACTACCAAGAAAACAGTAAAGAAATCTCAACTTACCAAAATCAGCAATAAAAGAAGAAACACTACTGATAATACAGAAAGAAAAAGCATTATTATAAGGCAATACAATGAACCGCTCTACACCAAAAAATTTATATGTAAATTGGATACAATTGCAGAGACACAGACACTACTGGGAAAAACTCATGACAACATAGAAAATCTGAAGAGATCAATATATGTAAAGAGATTGAATTAGTAATTGCAAAACTGTCCATTAGTATTGATTATGAGTTCAGATGTAAAAATCCTAAAGATAAAAATCCTAGAAAATTAAATCTAGCAACATATAAAGAATATTATACACCATTATCATATGGAATTTATTTCAGGAATGCTAGGTTGGTTTAACATTCAGAATCAGTTATTATAATGTACTTTATCAATGAGAAGAAACAAAAATCACATGCAACTGCAAATACATACAGAAAATACATTTGACAATACAATCAATGAGCCTTTTGGAAAATGTACTCAATGAGCTGCATTATGATAGAACTTCTTTAACCAAATAAAAGGCATATGCAAAAAAGCCCCACAACTAACATCAAGTTTAGAAACATAACAAGTAAGCCTGCTTTTTAATTCTTCTATTCAACATTGTATAGAAAGTTCTAAACTACAAAATGGGCAAAATAATTAAAGAATCTATACTGAAAAATGGAACAATCTCTTTCTATATGCAGCTAGCATAATTTTATACATGTAAAATACTAACAAATCCACAAAAAATCACAACTAATAAGTGAATTCATCATAGTTTAATGATACAAGGGCAATATACAAAATGAATTATATTTCTATACAATATAGATAAATAATCCAAAAATGAGATTACAGAAAACATCTTATTTATAATTATATCCAAAAAGCTTAAATACCTAGGGATACATTTAACCAAATAGACTTGTATAATAAAAACCAGAAAACATCGCTGAAAGAATTTTTTAAAGATCTATATAGGGATGGGTCAGTAGATAGCAGCTGAGCCAGTGGGACTATGTGAGTCCCTGTAGGAGTGAGTGAGTGTATAGGAAATTTTGTGTATGTACTGGTGAATGAGTGGACATATGAATGGCTGACTAAGTGAAGGCTAGGGAACTGGCAACCTGGGCTCTCTGGTGCAGTGACTGGTGGCACAGCGGCTGGGCTTGGACCCGAGTGATTCCCAGGACACAGAAGTCGAGTGCCATTTTCTTTTTCTTTTTTAATTTATTTTTATTTTTTAAATCAACAAACCCTCCCTGGGAAGAAAATACTGGGAGAGACTAAGTGGGGGCTTGTGAGTAGGTGGCCAGGCCCCTGGTGCAACAGCTGGTGCTGTAGCTTCACTACTTCATTGCTGGCTCTTCCCTGGTCACAGAAGCCAAGCACCATTTTTTTAATGGACAGAAGTTTTCCTGTGAAAAAGCGGTGGGGAGAAACTATTGTAGTGGGGAGAAGCTATCACACAAGACTCTCCCTTACAATTGAAGCAGGAGAAAGACTCCTGGCTTTGCCTCACCACATCAGCTCCTGGCAGAGCACTGGCAGCAGGGGCTGTGGAGGGAGTCTAGAGGCAAGGTCCCAAGGAAGAGGAAAAGAGAAGGACCCCACCACCATCTTGAAGGCAGGGCAGGAAAGTGCTCTGACTCTCTCACCACAGAGCAACTGACCCAATCTCTGTGACTGGTGGATTAACTGTTCAGGGATTGATTGTAGCCCAGAGGGAATATCCAGAGAGCACAAACTTTGGATGAACCTGATAAGTGCTGAGTTCCAGGCACCCCACACCCTACATTCATTCAGCCATGGGACAAAGGGCTGTGGCCAGAAAAGGACAAGGAAGAACCCCAAAGAGATCTGTGGTGAGTCCAGGACCAACCCAAACTCCCTTCTCCCCAGCAATCCTTTGTACATCACACCCACAGAGCTGGTCTACTACTGAGAGGGACAAACCATGCAGAGCCTGGATATCAGCCACAGTGGGAGAAGTCCATTCCAGAATAGGTCTGGTTGGGACACCCCCTGCAAGAACGCATACCTGGGGAAGAGACAATCCCTTACCACCCCACTGGAGGAAATCTCCCTGACCATATGAGAGTGGGAGGGAAGGACTGCAGCCCCACTCACCTCTACTACCCCTCCTCCTTCCCTGCTTTAGACCCTGAGGAGAGAGTGAAAGAGGTGCCTCTGCAGGAGAGACCTGATTAGAGGAACAATAACAGAGCCTACCACAAGAAGGCAGGGTTTTTGGTTTTTTTTGTTAGTTTTCAATTATTTTTTAATTTTTAAAATTTTTTGACTGTTTGTTAGTTCATCTATTTTTAAAATATTTTTCTTTTGTCCGTGAACATGTGTGTGAAGATTTGATCTGCATCCCCCAAGTTTTTTTCTTTCTTTTTCTGTTTCTTTCTTCTTTTATTGGTTGTTTTCTGTTTATGTGTGTATGTGAATGATTGAATGTTCATCTTTGAATTCTGTTGTTCTAGGTTATTGCTCTTTTGTTCTTCTTGGTTTTTTAATTTTCATTTCTTATAGTATAAGATGTGTATCAATATATGTGTGAGGATTCAACCTGAATTTCTCCCCCCACCCCCGGTCTTTCTGTTATTCTCTATTCACTCTATGTTAGGCATGTGTGTGTGTGTGTGTGTTAAGTTTTCTTGTGTTTTTTTTGTCATTGTTGTTTATTTTGTTTCACTTTGTTGTTATTTAAGTTTGCTTTGGGGTATAGATGTATGTGTCTGCGTGTGTGTTCAATTGCTATTACATTGGTTTCCACTTTGCAACATCATATAAAGTGGTGGTGGGGAGTGGACCTCAGGGAACACACACCACAATAAGTGAACATTGTATTTTGCAAGTAGTTTCTGAATCATAGCATCCCATCCCCTACTTTATTCAAATTTCAAAAACTACAAGAGACAGCAAAACTTCTCATTCACCATCCCATTTAAAAATAGATAAAATCCAGAGTCCAGGTCAGGGAAGAACATAGGACTGAGCAAACATCAGAAGGGAAAGTCTCTCCCACTGACACTGAATAAGAGAACTAAAGAGAAAAACAAGAGACCTGTCACAAATGAGGAAAAAGCAAAGGAAAACTCAGGCAATTTCAATTGTACCAAAGACAAACATTGGTGCCCAAACAATGGAAGTCACCAACAACTGGCCCCAGAATAAAACAGGGATTAGAGAATGGTTGAAAAGAGTGAATAAGACTCAAGAAAGGCAAGATGCAACACTGAAAGAACTTGTAACAGAGATTCTAGCCATAAAAAATTTCATCAAGGAAATAAATAACAAGATGACAAGCATGAAAAGTAGAATTAATCTAGTGGAAGAAAGAATCTTAGAACTTGAAGACCAGATATGGATTTAACCTGATCTGTAAAAAACACAGAAAGAAGACTCAGAAAGCAAGAACAAAGCCTACAGCCTGAATGTGAATGGACTAAATGCACCACTAAAGACACAAAATGGCAAACTGAATTAAAAAAAATAAAAACATGACCCAATTATTTACTGCATCCAGGAGACTCATCCCACTACAAGGGATGCACACAGACTCAAAGTTAAAGGATGGAAAATGAGTTTCCAGGCAAATGGATCACAAAAGAAGGCAGGAGTTGTGATCTTAATATCAGATAAAACATCGTTCAAGCTATCAAAATAAAAAAAGAAAAGATGAAAAGGACACTGTCTAATGACAAAATGGTCAATACATCAACAAGAAATATTCATCCTAAACATATATGCACCCAACACAGGAGCACCAGCATTTATAAAGCAACTACTAAAACTAAAAAAAAGATATTGACTCTAATACTACAGTAGCAAAGGGATGTAATACCCTACTAACAGTCCTAGATAGATCATAAAAGCAAAGTTCAACAAGAAGATCCAGAACCTAAACTTAACACTCGACCAAATGGACTTAATAGATACCTACAGATTATTCCACCCAACGACCACAGAATATACATTCTACTCATCACCACATGGAACGTACTCCAAGATCAATCATATCCTTGGCCATAAATCAGCATAAACAAATTCCATAAGATTGAAATCTTGCCATGCACATTCTCAAACTACAGTGGAATAAAAATAAATATTAACACCAACAGCATTTCTCCAAAGCCCACAAAGATATGAACACTAAAGAGCATGATGCTGAACAACTACTGGGTCAACTCTGAAATCAAAGCAGAAATTAAGAAATTCCTGGAAACAAGTGAAAATGAAGAAACATCTTACCAAAACCTCTGGAATGCCATGAAATCAATTCTCAGAGGGGAAATTATATCTCTACAAGCACACATCAAGAAAATGGAAAGATCATAAGTGGAGAGCCTAACAAATCACATAAGAGAGCTGGAAAGAGAAGACCACCAAAATCCTAATTTTAGCAGAAGAATCCAAATCACCAAAATAAGAGCCCAAATACAGGACATAGAACATAAAAATATCATAGAAATCATCAACAAAACAAAAAAGCTGGTTCTTTGAAAGAATTAACAAGATTGATGGACCCTTAGCCAGAATGACCAAGAAAAAGCCCAAATAAACACAATCAGTAATACAAAGGATCAAATCACAACTGACCACAAAGAAATGCAAAAGATTATCAGAGATTACTCTGTACACCTATATGGAAACAAACTAGATGACCTAAATGAAATGGAGAACTTTCTGATATCACACAACCTCTCCTTGTTGAAACAAGAAGACACTGAGACACTAAATAGACCAATAACAACCCAGGAAATTGATTCTGTCATATGAAAACTACCTACAAATAAAAGTCTTGGACTGGATGGCATTCTAACAGAATTCTATAACATGTACAAGGAGGAGCTGATATCAATCCTGTTGAAAGCATTCCAAGCAATTGAGAAAGATGAAATTCTCCCCAAATCATTTTACAAAGTTAACATCACACTGATACCCAAACTGGGTAAAGATTCAACAAAAAAAAGAGAATTACAGGCCAATATCCCTTATGAACGTAGATGCAAAAATTATCAACAAGATTCTAGCAAATCAGATCCCAAAACACCTCTCAGAATTTATCCACCAGGACCAAGTAGGCTTCATCCCCAGGATGTAGGACTGGTTCAACATTCACAAGACAATAAATGTAATTAAATACATCAACAGATGTAAAAACAAGAACCACATGATATATCATTAGATGCAGAAAAAGCTTTTGATAAAATCCAGCATCCCTTCTTGATAAAAACCCTCAAACACCTAGGTATAGAAGGAACATACCTCAAAATAGTAAATGCCATCTATGATAAACTCACATCTAACATATTACTAAATGGACAGCACTGGAAACATTTCCCCTGAAAACTGGAACAAGACAAGGTTGCCCACTCTCACCCCTCTTGTTCAACATTGTGCTGAAAGTCCTACCTTAGGCAATTAGACAAGAGAAGGAAATCATGGCTATCCAAATAGGAAAAGAGGAAGACAAGTTATCCCTCTTTACTAATTATATGATCCTATAACTTGAAAATACAGGAGAATCTGTCAAAAACCTGTTAGCACTGATAAAGGACTTTGACAAAGTCTCAGCATACAAAATAAATGTGCAAAAGACAACTGCATTCCTATACACCAGCAATAAGCACAATTGTTATAACAACAATAAGCACATTCCTATACACCAACAATAAGCACAGAGACCCAATTAAAAAGCAAAATCCCATTCACAATAACCACAAAAAAGAAAAGAAATATCTTGACATCTTCCTAACCAGAGAAGTGAAAGACCTTTACAATGAGTACTATAAAACACTGCTCAAAGAAATTCAAGAAGACACAAACAAAGGAAAAATATTCCATGTTCATGGATAGGAAGAATCAATATTGTTATAATGTCCATCCTACCAAAGGCAATCTACAGATTCAATGCAATACCCATTCAGTTACCAACATCATTCTTCTTAGACCTGGAAATGACAATATGGAAATTCATATGGAAACATGAATGACCACGAATAGCCAAAACAATCCTTAGCAAAAGAAACAAAGCAGGAGGTATCACACTTCCAGACTTCAAACTTTATTATAAGGCTACAATAATCAAAATAGCCTGGTATTGGTGCAAAAACAGGCACATAGACCAGTGGAACAGGATAGAGATTCAGGAGACAAAGCCTCAGTTTCTCAACCAACTCATCATTAAAAAGCCTCCAACAACAAACTCTGGGGATAGGAGAACCTATTCATTAAGTGATGCTGGGAAAACTGGTTGTCACATGCAGAAGATTGAAACAGGACCCCTACCAATCACCACACAAAAAAATTAACTCTAAATGGATCAAAGACCTAAATGTAAAACCTCAAACTATAAGAAAATGCAGGAGACATCCTTATGGAAGTTGGAACTGGGAACCAATTCCTATTCAGAATCCTAAATACCCATACCTTAAGAAATAAGATAGACAATTGAGACCTCATCAAACTAACGAGCTTCTGCAAATCAAAAGAAACCATCAAGAGAGCAGGGAGACAGCCCACAAAATGGGAAAAAATATTTGCCATCTGTATATCTGACAAAGTCTTAACATCTAGGATCTACAAGGAACTCTAATGTGTTGAAAGGAAAAAAACCAAACAGTCCCATTAAAAAGTGGGCAAACGACATGAATAAACACATTGCAAAAGACGATATATGGGCAGCCAACAGACACATGAAAAAGTACTCAGCCTCTCTCATCATCAGAGAAATGCAAATCAAAACCACATTGAGATACCACCTAACCCCAGTAAGAATGGCCATCATTAATAAAACAAACAACAAGTGATGCTGGCGAGGTTGTGGAGAAAGATAAATGCTTCTACACTGCCGGTGGGAATGCAAACTAGTGCAACCTCTTTAGAAGACAGTGTGACAATTTCTGAAAGAACTAGAAATTGACCTTTCCCCTATTGGGAATATACGCAGAGGAACTCAAATCATTCTATAAAAAGGATAGTTGCACAAGCATACGTATGTTTGCTACAGCTCTACTCATAATAGCAAAAACATGAAACCAGCCATGTTGCCCATTGAAGCTGGACTGGATGAAAAAAATGTAGTATGTAAACACAATGGAATATTATGCAGCCATACAGAAGGACAGACATATGGACTTCGCAGAAACTTGGATGGATTTAGAGTCGATCATATTCAGTGATCTATCACAGAAACAAAGAACAGAGTACCATATATTCTCACTCATAAGCAGAACTTGAACAATTATAATACTATAAGAAAGGGACTGGCAGTAGTGGGAAACTCTCATGGGCGGTGGGAGTGAGATTGGCAGTTGAGGGAAACTGCTAGGGGAGGGAGGACATACCTCATCAATAAGGATACCTGCATAAACAATGCTTGAATACCTAACCCTGAACTGTACCCCATATCTTTATAATTAAAAAAAAAAAAAAGAGAGAGAGAAAAGATCTACATAATGGAACATTCAATATTGTCAAGGTGGCAATACACTTCAAATTACTCTACAGATTCAAGGTACTCTCTACCAAAATTTGAGCTAGAATCTTTAACTCAAATAATAAATTGACCCTACAATTTATATAAATATTTGTGGGTCCCAGGATCATAAAACAATGTTGAAAAGAAGAAAAATGTTGGAGGACTCACATTTCCCAATTTCAATAGTTACTACAAATCTATAGTAATCTATAGACAGCTTGATACTGGACTAAGAACAGACACATAGATCAACATAATAAAATGTAATTTCCAGAAACAAAGTCTCAAATGTACAGTTCATTTCATTTTTTTCAAGGAGAATAACATATTTCTATAAGAAAAGAATAGTTAATTTTAACTATTTTAAGAATAAAGTTTTTGAGGAAAACCTATCCCTGCATGGCTAACTGCAAGGATGCTGTTTTTCACAGCTTTAATTACAGGGCTGCTGCCATTCAAGTCTATTGTGGAGCTGGGCACAGGCAAATGTGTTTAGGCCAAGTTAAAGTGTTAAAAGTCCTGTTGTTTTTGCTAAGTTCAGAGCTATTCCTTGAATACCTTTTAGATTATTGCAAGCCTTTAGTTAATTTCTAGAATTTTTAAAAATGTTATTTTGACAACTTTTAATAAAAAGTATCCTTTTGTTCAAGGACGAGAAAATTTATAGTTCTTTACTCTGGTATTCCAAAAGTTCCCTCTATATCTATGTCTTTCTCTCTCATATACACACAATATATGTCTTTTTAGAAACCAGCATAGTAAGAGCCTTAATATGTGAGTTGTGACTGCCATAATCCAGGCAAATTCAGGTTCAAGGTTAAGATATGTTTGAAATCTTAGTAGCATTATTTTAAAGATTAAATATGCAATGAGAAACACTCAAAAATATATGTTTGAAGATTCTCTTTGAGCGAGGCAAAATTGTTGTGAAGGAAGAATCAGAGTTGATGAGCTAGAATATAAGACTAAGTTTAAATGGGGCTGAGGGAATTTTTGTAAAACAATATCAACAGTTTAGTAATATTTCCAGTTGTGTTGGGTATCTTAACTGTCTCTTCAAGATGTCAATATTTAAAGGGATGATGACATACATCCCATGAAGAAATACATATTTCTTACATGTATTGCTTCATCCAATAAACACTGTATTCCAGGCATTATATTATTGGCTATATTTTCAACAAAATGTTAATATAATATTTTACACTTTATCTTATTATATGTTGAATATTTTCATTTGGATGATGACTCTCAACCCTACTAAAATATTCTCCAAGTGTGCTTTTTCTGCATTTCCTTTCTCTCCTTTAATTACTTTTAATTCTATTGTCATGGTCAGAAAGCAAGTTCACTCTCTGCTGTAACTTAACTAGTAATAAATATTTTCAATTATTTTTCTCCAGTTTCTACCAAAATTGTATCCTTCATATCCTCTTAAATTCAGGCCTCCAAAGTGTCTAGCTTTAACAATGCTTATCTGATACACCGAATACCATCTTGCCTATGCCAATTCCAATATACGACCAAAATCAGAGTAGTATACTAGAATGCAAACATGATAATGTCAAACATTCCAGCTTGTTCTGATTAAGGCTTTTCAAAAGTGGCACTCAACATTTTGGACTAGTTTTCTCTTTGTTTCAGGGACTTTCCCATGCATTGTAATACATTTAGCAGCGTTGCTGGTTTCTATCCACTCAATACCAGTAGCAGAGTTATTCACACAGAATGTCTCCAGATATCGTCTAATGTCCCCTGCTGAGGGCCAAATTGCTTCTCATCAAAAACGAATACACCAGACTGAAAAAGTTTCACATCCTCGAATATGGAATATGAATCTTCTTATTCAGGTGGCATTTACTTATTAGAGAATTGACTATTCACCTGTCCCTCTTCATTTACTGTAGCGTTACTTGTCCAATTTAACATCTTTGAAAGGATAACTTGGTATTTGCTTACCATAATGTTCTAAACAACTACCAAGTATAAAAATAATCCCAGGTAAAGCTAATATGGAATACACAGCACACAATGAATTTCAGACCCCCACTTATGGGGATGATACTCCTAAAGAATTTCCTGCCCCATTATGGAGACCTTTATACACCGGGAAGACTTGACTTATAGATCTAAAGGCTTTTGACAAATCTAGATGCTGGAAGGTAGAAGATCTTGTTTGTCTAGATAATAGAGAAATAGAGATCTCAAAATATAGAGTAAGTTGCTTTATGTCATAACAATTATTTTTAGACAAATTGGAGCACTGTTTTATGAGTAGTAGTCTAATATCATTTTACATAAATCAAAGAGTGTTTGAGGCAATTAAAAACAGCATTGGACATTTTCTACAAAGGAAAATATCTCTGCATAGCTTAAGAGGCTCTAAACATCATATTGAATTATAGTGCAATCTAGTACAATGACTTATTCATCATGAAGGATTCAGTAATACTGAAAGCATACTTTTTTTAGAGATCATAATATTAGTTAAAATATCTCATTTAAATTAATCATTGCAACTTTTTTAAGTTTTAATTTTTTTTTTTGAGTTGGAGTCTCACTCTGTCACCCAGACTGGAGTGCAGTGGCCGCTTCCGGCCATCGCAGCCTCGACCTGCTGGGCTCCGGCGATCCTTCCGCCTCAGCCTTCCAAGTAGCTGGAACTACAGGAGCGCGCTACCACGCCCGGCTAATTTTTTGATTTACTGTAGAGCTGAGGTCTCGCCAAATTGCCCAGGCGGGTCTCGAACCCGCGGGCTCAGGCAATCCACTCATCTCAGCCTCCCAAAGCGCGGGATTAGAGGCTGAGCCACTGAGCCTGGCAAATTTTTAATTTTTTAAAATACATTTTGTTGTGTACATTTATGGTATAGCAAAGTATGTTATGGAGATACATACAGATAGTAAAGATGTTACTATGGGCGAAGCAAATTAACATATCAATCATCTCACATAGTTACCTATTTTTTTGTGGCAAGAGCAATTAAAATCTACTCATTTAGCAAGAATCCCATATGCAGCGCAATTTCATTATCTACACTTCTCATGTTGTACATAGGATCTCAAGACTTGTTTGTCCTACGTATCTGCTTGTATCCTCTGATCTACCTCTTTCTACTTCCTCATCCACCCCCCACCCCCACCGCTTAATGTTGTTTTGTTCTCTATTGCTGTATATTTTATTTTTTTAGATTTCATATGTGACAGTATGTAATATATTTCCTCCTGTGTCCAGCTTATTTCCTCTGACATAACAAAATTATTAAAATAAAAAATGTGGCACTTTTTAGGAATTTGGAAATTGACTTGTAGGAAAATTGCTTTTCTAGAAACAAGAGAACTTTCTTTGACCAAATATAAAACACGTAATCTTGTTTCCTCTGTGGTGCAAGTTAAAAACTGTGAAATAGAACCAAACTTTAGAAACTATAAATTTAAACAATCTAAGATTAAAATTGTCAAGTTAAATAGCATTTCATATCTCATAATAATTTTAAACAATTTAGTATTATATACATGTCTGAAACCATCAAATACATGTCTAAAAATTTAATTTTTTTATCATATAAAAGACAATCTAGTTTTCCACAAGTTAGTTGATGATATCAGTAGTTATATGAATGCTTAATGTTAAAAAGTAGTACTAACAACATAGCAAAGTCCTTACTAGAACTAATATATGGATACAAGGAAGGAGGTGTTAAAACTATAAAGCATTTGGAGACTCATGGTGCCATGGCAACTCATTTCTTAAAAATTCACAATAGGGCTAATAAAAACTGTACTCACATAGACATCAGTAGTCTAAAAATTACAGATTTTATTTTAACATTTCTTAACTTTTCTGTAGAACCCTAATAATTTTTGCAAATCTCTCTGTGCTCAACTTCTTAAGTTTATAAACTAAGTGTTCATAATTACAAAAAAAATCAGGGCTGTTTTCTTAGTGATGACAAACAATATGATTATAATGTTTTAAAAATCACCTTTTCTGCATATTTTATATGTTTCATCATTGCAGAATGGTGGCAGGAGATTATAATTTTTTTAAGTAATAAACGCATAAACAGGTTATCTAATTAAATGAATAGATACCACTTATTAAACATCTATTTAATGCAAGTACTCTGCTAAAATAATAATAGCTAGCGTTCTTTATTAATTATCACACCCAGTCCTCAGCAAAATACTCTAAGGTAGGTTTAATTGCCTTCATTTTCCTCTTGAAAATAATTGACAATAAAGCTTCAAAGAGACTAAATTATTTCCTGCTATTACATACCTCATAACAAATAAGCTGTGATGCAAGCTCTCTTTTTTGTTGTTCATGAACTATATCCTATCTTTATACTATATCACACTGTTTCTTAGTGAATAAATAAAAGAATAAGTAATTTTAAAAAATCAGGCTTATCAAACAATACATTTCTAAAATATCTTTATTTTGTAGGAACTAATTATCCAATCTCATATTTTTGTTGCCATGGTAGGCAGAGCAATGCCCCTCCTGTTCCAAGATGTTTGCATGTTAATCCCTGAAATCTGTGAATATGTAATGTTACATAAAAAGAGGATTTTAGGTAGCAAATGGAAGTAAGTTTACTAATCAGCTGACCTTAAAACAGGGAGATTGTCCAATGTTATATAGATAGGCCACATGTAATCAGAAGAGTCCTCAGAATTGGAAGAGGGAGGTAGAATGTAGAAATGACCCACTGTTGCTGCTTTGAAGATGAAGAAAGGAGACCATGAATTAGGTAGTATGTTTATCCTTTATAAATCAGAAAAGGCAAGGAAACAGAGTCTTCTCTGTAGCCTTCACAAAAAACAAAAAACAGCCATGATGCCTCCTTTATTTAAACCGGGTGAGACCTGTGTTGAACTTCTGACTTACAGAACTGTAATGTAATAAATTTGTGTTGTTTTAAGTCATTAAGAGTGTGGTAATATTTTGCAACAGTAATAGGAAACATAGACTAAGTCTTTATATATATTTGTTGTTTTACTTTGATAATGTATATGAATTTTTCTAAAAGAAATAAAGTTTCTTAAGCAAAACCTTTTTTTTGGTCTAGCTTGTTGTCTTCAGAGAAGCTGACATACATTGTCAGTGAATCACTATAAATCCTGAAGAAGATATAAATCTTACTCTTCCAAGATGCTTGGCAGTCCTGGGGATGCTTACATACTCCAGTTACCTAGATTGTAAACAAACAAACAAACAGATGACTTTCAATATCAAAATTTATCATGAAATGATAATATATACTTTTAAATCCCAGACTACTTCACCATTATACAATACAACCATGTAACCAAAACCATTTGTAAATTTTGTGGCATTTTAAAAAAGAAATGAATATTTGAAAGAAGTATTCAGTTACATACAGAATTGATAATATTCTACAGAACAATAAAATTGAAACTTTGAGATTATATTTTGACCAGAAAGAAATTACTTGATTTCTCTAGGTTTTCAAGCTGATATGTAACTTTACAGATTCTGTGACCTTAACTGAATGTAAATATCTAAGTCAAACTTAGGTACACTCCCCACCAAATTGCACTGATCACTAAATAAACATTAACAATGATTGTGAGGCGAACTGGACAGTCACTGTGGTTTCTCTTGCCTATTTTCATAGTTGGGGTCATTTTTACTGACAGTCCCTCATACTGATTATGAATAATGTTCAAAGATTATTCTTGATTTAATAATACTAATTGTGTTACTTACAATTAACCTGTGTGCCTACATAGACGGAGTAAGTGACATCATTAACAGTGCAAGCTCCCTTTGATTGTACAATATTAAACAAGTAAATTCAGAGATTTATTGTTTTCTGAAAATTTTATTAGGATATATGGGGTTCAAAATTTTAAGACACTATTATTTATTATTCCCTCGCTAGCAAACCAAGTCTAAAAATTTCTCTTCAGAGATTTCTTTTACAAGCTCTACAGATTTTGTTGAATTTTTCTTTATTTTCTAATTTGTTAAAGTCATTTTCATGCCAGAAAATGATCATTAGTACCACTTGTGAGGCTGAAACACTTGCAGATTTTGACTAGGAACCAAGCCACTTTTCCCAGAAGGGATCTGTAAGTGTTGGCTCAATTCAAGTATAAAACGTGCTCCTTAACATAGTTACAGGTGAATGAACACTCCTCAAATATTGTACTACATGAAAGAGGCTTGGTTACACAGTAAATGGGTTGCATGATCTTTATTTTCCTACTCAAAAACTATATTGCTATGAAAAGTGAGATTTATTAAAACTACTTGATTCTAAAATCTATGTTTTGGCGACAGATTTCATTTAAAATATTTTATTTTCATTCATAAATTAATAGTCTACTTATTTGAGGATTAGAAATAGTAAGAACGGATTTCGTTATATAATAATAAGGAAACAAAACATTAAAAAATAATTTTCCAGAACAAATAACTACAATTAAATTCCTTGGATTGGGTCATTAGTAAATGATTCTTACTTTTTTTTAAGTCTAGTTTCCCAATCAGCTTTCATATAGTTGCCTGCTTCTTGAACAAATTCCCAGAAATTGACTTAGTTTCTCATATTTACTACAACTCGTTAGAGTTGTTTAAGCAGTGTCAGTTTTAAGCTCTGAAATCTATGTCAATAAATCAATTTCTTGAAATACCATTAGTTAAAAGTACTTAGCATAGTCTTTTCCATGAGGCTCTGCTTTACTATGTTGAAAACACAAAGAATACCCTATAGCTTATATAGTTAAGCCTTCAGTACAGCATTAGAAGAAAGGAAAAACATTTTGTGGTAGTTAATTTTTATAATATGTACCAATATTCTGACGTAGGAAAGTGTAATTTTCTTTTGAATAAAATCAATAACTATTGCATATTAATTTGATCAATTTTCTTTTAAGGATAAGAACTTACTTATACTGAGAGTATCAACACATATCTAGGGTCTTTTACTCATTTTATCAAGTGTACAATCTCCTAAATATTATATTGAAATATTTTACAAAAGTGTTTTGTGATGTGGCAACACTTCCCATGAAAGTCATGTAATAGTGTCAGAGTTAATTGAGAAATAGAAAACATTCTAAGCAAACCATATTACTTTTTATAATCAATAAAAGAATAATTCTTTGAAATTTCTTCAAAGGACTTCTGGAAAAATTCAATGATAATTTTAAGTGTAAAAGACATACTGGTTTATTTATTTCTAAATTTAGAGTTTGCTCTTAGAAGACAAAATCAAAAGAATTATCAATGAGATTTGGTTACTTGATTAAGCTTGACTGTAATAGCCTGTGAAACAATAGTTTGTTTACTTATTAATCATAGTGGCAATATAAATCAACAGAATGTAACACAATTAAAAGAACCTCAGCTCTTTCACAATCAAGGGCATGGCAAGGTCAGCAGAAAGCTAAAAATTATTCTTGTGAGACATAAAATCTTTTCTCTTAAAATATTGTACAGAAAGTAGCAACAAATTTTTACTGCCATTTATTAAAATAGAACTACTAATCTCAGATTATTGTTTGTCAGGAAAAAACTAAATTCTAGTTTTCTTTTTTTAGTTTCTACAACCTCTTGGCTAACAAATACATTCTAGTTTCCTATGAATATATTTGTCAGTAAAAATTTCACAAATTCTCTCTCATCTTAAATTATTTTATAAATAAGAACATCAAATTTTGTAAAATAAAAAAACACACACAGAGACATTTATGCTGTTTTTAGACTTACTATTTGCAGATACTCTAAACCAAGGCACATAATTTACTTTCTGAAAACTATAGCTTTAATTAAATATTGCTTTTATCTCTTTTATATTCAGGAGCAATCTGAAACTTAAGAACAATATCTGTCTCAATTTTTTATTCCATGTTCTTGAATACAGAGTTGTACTTTTTTTGCCACTAATCTCTAGCATGTTTTAACACACATGAACTAAACTATTAACTGAATTAGCCAGATAATTTTTCACTGCCAGTATAAAAAAGATCTTTTATTTTATATGCCATTTCCAACTACGTAGGCAAGAGAGAGTGCTGAATTTATAAAAGTTTATTAACAAAAGTTAAAAAGAAATATTTTTCAGAAATATACTCTAGAAAAAATATTTATATATTTTTATCTGCAAGTTGACTTTGGATATTTAGTTTCTCAGTGAGAAGGAATTGAGTTAACTTTAACTCAAACTATTTTTTATTGTTACCCAAAAAATAAGTACTCACAGTATTTCAAAATCAAAGATCATTTAAATTCTGCATCAATGCCCATTATTTCTGCTTTATGTAAACAATTCATTTGGATTAATTTGAAATAACATCTCTCACGTATGTTTTTGTTTTGTTCCTGGTGGTCGTTGTGGTGGTTGTTACTGATTATTTGTTATAATGTAAAGTAATGTGATATTTCCAAAATTCATACTACTTAAATTACTTGAAGTTTTTCTTCCTTAATGCAGCTCTAATTTTAGTAAAAGAAAATATTTTCGGATGAAATAATGCTTGAATAAATAGATTTTCCTGTCATTATTCATATTTCTGGTATAAATGTTGGCTGCCTCAATAAACTTGACCTCCCCTCAATTCCTTCATTGATTTATATAACTTCTCTCTATATCCTATCTCAGTTCTTTAAGTCGGTATTTATATCATCCAGTTATCTAAATCTATATCACATTGTTTAATAATTACAGAAAGATCTTGAATTCGTATGCTTGGGTCCATCATGTGACAATGTACCTTTATCCATCAGTCTCTTCATGAGTAAAAAGGGAATTGATAGTAGAATATACCTATTAGGGATGCTGTAAGTATTAAAAATAAAATTTATATCATACCTATTTTACAGTGTCTGGCATTACTACATACTAAGTGTAAGTTACTATTAAGATATTTTATCTAGGACAGCACGCATACCCTAGAGATGGAAAATAATCATCCGAGATTGGGAGTTATGGGGAGTTCTGCCTGCATTACACTGCTAGTTTTCCAAGAGGCAAATTACTGGAGAAAACTATCTTCACAAGCTTTGTTAAGATGGCATTAGAAAAAGTGTTTGAATAAGTGTGTGTATATTTGTGTTGGGGAGAATTACTGGAACCTGATGGGAGTAAGACAAGAATTTTTGAGCAACTTACTCAAAAATGAAAACTGATGTTCTGACAGAGTAGTTACAAGTTAAACTTTAAACAAGTCACCATGAATTTTTTTAAAAGCAGTAAAAAAGGGAGTAGGAGTATGAGAGGTTGAGTCGAACATTGCCAAAAGAGAAATAAGCAGCACAAACCCAGGGGTCTCCCGAAAGCAAGAAAACAAAATACTGGAATCATACAAGATATGAGTAGAGTCTGGGAATTATGCTGTGAAAAATGCATCCTATGCTATACCCCAGCACACCCTGATGTCATGTTCTGCAGAACTTCTGATATGTTGAGTCATCTTAATCTCCTTGACTCCCTTTTTTTTTTGGACCTCTCTGTGGATTTCTTTGACTAAACAGATACTTGATATTCTACAAGAATTTTATGTTTATTACCACTCCCCAAAAGACACATTTATTCACTAAAAATATGAGGAATGGTTGGCAACTGTACATTTCTTGATAGTAATAATTATCACCTGTGACCTATACTACTCTGCTTTCCAAGCAACTCACTTATGCCACTTTCTCTTGATGAAACCAGCCATCAAGGCATTCCAAAATATATCTTTAAAAGTTTTTTTTTAGTCTCTCTTATTTAAACTTGCTTACAGATTGTAGTGTTTTCATTGTTCATCTGCTACAAAAGAGCTTTGTTGGGAGGTATCACACTTCCAGACTTCAAACACTGCTATAAAGCTATAATAATCGAAGCAGTCTGGTATTGGTACAAGAACAGGTATGTAGACCAATAGATCAGGATAGAGATTCTGGAAGCAAAACCTCAATTTCTCAACCAACACATCTTCGATAAAGACTTCACCAACAATGACTGGGGAGAGGAGAACCTTGTCAGTAAATGGTACTGGGAAAATTGCCTGACCATATGCAGGGACTGAAGTGGAACCCCAACCTATCACCATACACAAAAATCAACTCTAAATGGATCAAAGACCTAATATAAGAATCCTAGAAGAAAACACCATTACTGAAATTGGAATAGTCAAAAAATTCCTGACCAACTCTTCAAAAGCGAATACCACAGAAGATAAGATAGACAAATGGGACTTCATCAAACTGAAAAGCTTCTGCAAAGCAAAATAAACCACCAAGAGAGTGAGGAGACAGCCCACAGAATGGGAAAAAATATTTGCCAACTGAAAATCTGGCGAGAACTTAACATCCAGGATTTACAAGGAACTCAAATGTGTCAAAGGAAAACAACAAACAATCCTATTAAAAAGTGGGCAAAAGATGAATAGACACTTCTCAGAAGAAGACACATGAACAGTCAACAGATACATGAAAAAATGCTCAGCTTCACTAATCCTCAAAGAAATGCAAAATTAAAAACACACTGAGATACCACCTAACTCCTGTCAGGATGGTCATCATCAATAACTAAAAAAGAAAACAGATGCTCTAGATGATGTGAGGAAAAGCAAATGCTTCTACACTGTTGGAGGGAGCGTAAACTAGTACAACCGCTGTAGGAAAGGTGTGGTGATTTCTAAAAGATATAAAATTCGTTTTCTATACGAACCAACTATTCCCCTTCTGGCTACATACCCAGAGGAACTCCAGTCTATGAAAAAGATACCTGCACACACATGTTTACTGCAGGATTATTCACAATAGTAAAAGCATGGAACCAATTGTGCTGCCCATCGAAAGTGGACTGGATAAAGAAAATGTGGTACGTATAAATGACGTAATATTACACAGTCATAAAGAAAAGCAAAATTATGAACTTCACAGTAACTTAGATGCAATTAGAGTATAATACTCAGTGATTTATCACAGAAACAAAGATCTGAGTACTACATGTACTCACACATCAGCAGACCCTGAACATTTACCATAATACTGTTAGAAAGGAATTGGCAGTAATGCGATACTGCCAGGGGAGGGAGGAGTGAGCATATAACATCAATAAAGGTACTCAAACTTTACCTGTATAATGGCAATTATATACCCAACCCTGAATTTTACCCCAAATATATAAAATTTAAAAACAAACAAAAGAGCTCTGTGATTTCTTGAACTTGTAATTTAAATACACTTTACATCCTCTACATTTTAGTTTTTAGGCCGACACACAAACTGTTTCATTTACCTCTTCAATTAAAAAAAAGACTCTTCTAAAATACATTGCCCATTGGATATCTCTACAGTTCAAAGCAAAGGCGTGCAGGCTTGAAATTTTAACTCTATACATTTTCTGTAAGGACAAGACACAACCTGCCTTTGTTTTATGTCATTAATGCACTCATACAATACTTTCCTCTTTTCTTCACCTGACAACAAGAACATATAAGCTTTTTAAAAAAGCATATAAAGAAAAAGATATTTAACACTTCACATTCTCATCCATTAGTAACAAGTTGAACATTATATTTTTAAACTATAGACAAAATTAGTGCTCTTTGATGTCCAGTTATCTCTTTCTTGAAAATGTATTACTTCTATTATTTTCCTTCCAGCTTTAGTATTTGACACCACATAGGCCTGTCATCACTTGAGGCTTTGATTATTACAATAATGTTTAATGAGTACAAATTCAATTTCTCTATCCTGTAATATATTCCAAACACTACAGCTTTTGTAACTTCCTAAAATAACTATGATCATGTAATTTTCTTGCTGAAATAGCTATAAAAATCCATAATAACTTACTTTTTTGTCATTTACTCATTGAATAAATATTGGGTGATTATTATGGTCTATACCCTACTCTAGGTCACATGGATACAGTAATATATAACATAAAATATCTCTAATGCCATGAAGCTTAAATTCTAATTTTAAAGAGTATAGAGCAGTGTGATGGAAAGTGATAGGGTGAAGGTTACTTTACAAGGTGGTCAAAGAAAGGCCTTCCAAATTTTTGACATTCTAGTCAATTTTAGGGAGTTGGCCAAAAAAAAAAAAAGAAAGAAAACTGTTTTCTAGGCAAAAGGCAAAAATAGTATCGAGACACTGGGACAAAAACAGAGATGATGTTTTCAGTCCCCAAACATGAAAATGACAAAAGTTAGATGAAAAAGGAAGGCTGGGCCAGAAAGTGTTGGGATTTAAGGCCATAAAAAGGCTTTGTGTTTGATTCAAAGTGAAATGTGACTCATTCTAAGTGCAATGTGATCTCAACATGAAATTAGGATTTTTAAAAATTCTAACATATAGAAGGGTTTTAATAGAATAATATTAGAATATCTCATGAAACTTAAGGCTAGTAATGAAGTGAAGTATCAGGAGAAACAGCAGTGATTGGAGACCTACTATGAATAAATGATATCCGCTTCCTTCATCTTTGATTTTTTTCAATGTGTTTGCTTCATTGTTCTCTCTTTGTTTGGAATAGATTTTTGTTTGTTTTTATTTTTTTGTTATGCTGGTTCTTGTGGGACATTGTCATCAACAGTTTTCTAGATCCACCATAGTTACAAACAATAATGACATTGCATTCCTCCTGCCTACGATCCCGTCACCTCCCAGTCTCTCTCTCTCTCTGTCTTCTTTCTCTGTCTCTGTCTCTGTCCCTCTCTCTCAGTTGCTCCTAACATTTACAGTTAGGTCATGACTGCCCAACCAACTGTGCACATAAAAAAAGCCATCAGTGAAACAAACATTGTAGACAAAAGTACTGTGTGGGAAATCCAACATGGGGAAGAAGAGGAAAAAATAATAAGTAGGTATATATTCCATTATCCATTTATGCTTCATAAGTACTTATAATTTATAATATATATCTCTAAGCAATAGTATCAAGTGAGTAAGAAATGAATTATCCTACCAATATTAGAGATAAAACTGAAAATTAAAGGTTTAATGTTTTGCTTAAAGTCAACAGGGAGCTGGTGGCCAAGAGAGTTCTATTTAGAGACATGGACATCTTCATATCCGTATGTAATGCAATCCATAAGATTAAAGCAAGTGCTTTACCCGAACATTGAACATGCTCCGTAATCTTTTCCAAAATTCTTTCATTCTTTTTTACATTTTTATTTTCTTCTTCTTTTTAAAGTATTTTTATTTTATTTTAAAGATGTGGGGTACAATTCAGGATTCGACATACAAGTTGTCATCACACAGGAAAGTTTGGACCTCCCTTTGGTCCCTACTTAGCCTGGTTTGAGATCAGGTACCCTTATTGTTGTTGTGTGCTCCCCCCTTCATTCCCTCCACCCCAGCAGTGTAGAGGCATTCCTTTTTCTCCACTTCCTCGCCAGCATCTGCTGTTGTTTGTTTCATTAATGATGGGCATTCTTTCTGGGGTTAGGTAATATCTCAATGCAGTTTTGATTTGCATTTCTCTGATGATTAGTGAGATTGAGCACTTTTTCATGTTTCTGTTGGTTGTCTGTAATCTTCTTTTGAGAAGCGTGTATTCATGTCAATTGCCCACTTTTTAATGGGGCTGTTTATTCATATGAATTATTTCTGTGTGAATTCTCAATGCAATTTTGAATGTGTTACTCAGGCTCTTGAAGGAAACCTACACTCTACATCTCTACCAAGGTCAATTTAATAGGTCCTGTATTCATGTTTATTTTTGGAAATACTTACTTATGTCTCCTTGACAATGAATTGGTATCCAATGTGACTCAGTACTATCATTAATCTGAGAAAACTAGTCAACTTTCAACCTCCCACAAATTGATAAATGTATCCCCTGAATTTCCCATTAGTGATTACAAAATTCTAAGATTGTCATGTAATTTCATATATTCTCCTAACCTCTTTCTTTAACTGACACATGGTTATTTTTTGATAATGCTATTTCCCAAGAGATACACCAAAGCAGAAACTATTTAGCTCTCTGACACCATATAATCTTGGAACAGGAGGTAGAATAGCCACCTTCCTTTGTGAGGAATATTCATCTTTCTCATAGTCTTTCTCTAGACATTTCTTATCCTTATTCTTCGTGACTTTGGCACCCAGATTAAAGAACCCCTCAAAGTATCTTCATATCAATCTTCTCTCCACCACCATGTGTAGGAAACCAACCCAGTTAGCCATCTAGTTAGTTTCCCACCCTCCTTATTTTGTCCCCTCCCATTCATATATTTTTCCCAGATCAACTTGAATATTCCTTTTATTCACAAAGTATATCATACCAATATCCTTCTTAGAATCTTTACATGTTTTCTTCTTTTACTTAGAACAATACAAAATGGCCTCGAATGACATCATTTCATTATGTCATTGATGAAAATAAATAAATTCCCAGCCTGGGCCACTGTCTCTGTGGAGTTTTCACATTCTTTCCACATCTGCATAAGTTTTCTCTGCGTTTTTCAGTTTTCTATCACATCCCAAAGATGTGCACCTTAGGTCAATTGATATGTCTAAAGTGTCCCAGCATGAGTGAATGTGGATGTGTGTGCCCTGCTAGAGAATGATGTCCTGTCCAGGGTGGATTCCCACCTGATACCCTGAGCTGGGATAGGCTCAAGCACCTGCAAGCCTGAACTGGAATATGCAGGGGGTTTCTGTAAATGTATATATAGCTCACATTTATTTCAATGTGTAATACTAGAAGTGTTTGGGATCTTTATTTAGAAGTTTAGAAGTTTGATGATGATTTTGTGACCAGAGATTGCCCTAGTAATTTAACTTCTGTCTATATCAGTTAACCTATGGTAAAATTGGTTTCAGTATACATTTGTTTCATTAAAAGTCCCAGTTTCCAAGAAACTATCAAATATGAGAAGTGAGGACTTACTGTACCTAATTCTGTGTCTTATTTCTACCAAGTCTAGCAAGTCCTTGCAGTTTAAACCTCTCAAACTTGTCTGAGAACTCTCACAGTTCTCTTCATTTTTTTTCCCTTGTCTTAAAAGTCTTCTGACATTCTCTGGATAATGCTATATTTTCCTCTTGCTCCAGGGTCTTTACAATAATTTCTGTCTCTCTCTCTCTCTCTCTCTGAAACATAGAATACAGTTTCCCTAGATTCCCCTAGATATAGATATCGATAAAGATATTCTTGTCATCCTTGAACATAAATAAAACTTCGAAGGACTTCCTAATAATTTCCTCTTAGTGTTTTTTATGACACCCTTTTAACTTATGGGTTTATTCTTTTATAACCTAGCAGAAAGCAAAGAGGCAATAAATTATTGTTTTCATAAATATTGTCTTTTAATAGAGCAAAGTAAGAGATGTCTGTCTTTGCTTTTTAACATTATAGGTCACAAAGAAAATAAGCTTCAGATCGAATTCTGCCAGAAACCTGACATCTGTTATCAAAACAACAACAACCCTTCCTAAAGAAATTTAACTCCTAAAACAACTCCTAAAACAATTTAACATTCACTTCCAAGACTGTGTTATTTCATCAGCTCTTGCATAAAATGTATACTAGAATAAAATTAAACACTATAAGATTGATAATTAAATATGTAATCAAAAGTAGCTATTCATAATCCTCTAAGTCATTGGCAAATGAAACATTATTTCAGGTTCAAGTGTCAGATATCACTTCAAAAAAATAGAGAAAAACTGGGCTCATTAGATTCTAACAAAATGTTTAGGAAAAGACAGATAAGTTTATACAAAACTTCTAACTCACATTTCTAATAGTTACTTCTAACTACACTTTATTAACAATAGTTTCTTTCTAATGTAGATTATCTTAATTAATAAAACAGTTTGTCTTGATCAGAAATATGGTGAATAAAAGATTATTGTGGTTTATTCTGGAGTACTCTTCAAATACTATTTAATCCCCCTGTAAAATGCAATTCTGATAAGGACATTGGCAAATTGAGTGTATATTAAATCAAATGCAAATGTATTTTCACATACATGCATGTATGTACTTATGTGCATATATACACACATGAACTGAGAACATTAGTATCAGTTAGACATAACTCTCATAGCGCTTACAGCAGAACTGAGACCATTTGTGTCCTCTTTATTGTTTGTTCTAGGAAACTGCAGAAAAGATAACATTTGAAACCAGTAAGTAATATAACGCTTTGCTTCCAGAAATTCCTGCAGATCAATTTGTGAAAACATTGTTCTCTGCTAGGTGAACACTTCCTATAAAGTAGCATATTAAGAAACCTTCAATAACCTCACTCCACAGGTTACCAAGCCTGGACTATCACATCACATATTGTTCCCTACCCCAGTCAGTACTTGGTCTCCATGTACTCTCTTGGGCCTCTCAGTTCCCAACCTTGTCCTCAATCTACTTCTCCTCTCTGAGACTTGGTTAAGTTTCTGTAAAAATTGTATTCTCCATTGGTGAATTATAATGAACATAATTTTGCTTACTTAAGAGTAGTCTGGTGATATTATAGAGTCATACATTGAAGTATTTTTAAAAAGACTAAGACCAGTGTAGCTACCTGTGCACTGTTGGCACACATTGCAATGAAAACTCTGTGGGAGCCAAAAAACATATTCATCTTATTCACTATTTTATTTCCAGTTGCTAGTCAAGATCTGGTACAGAATTAATACTCAAATAATACTTGAAAATGATTACAGATGTGAATCATTGCTATCTATTTCATTGTACTGTTTTCTAGATATTAGTTTATAATACAAATTTCATTCTGCTACAAGTCTCACTTCAAATTCTTCTCGGTTCAGAAAGTGTTCCTGATTTCTCCAGTCTGAACTGACGTTATGGTTTGCTACACTTTGTGGCATTAATTATCCTTGGGCGCTTGGGATTCATTTGAACAAGTGACTCATTATGAGATTCTTGAGACCAATGTTGTCTTTTACATTTTTCACTTTTAAACCCATGGTGCTGCTCCCACACCCTCTCAGATGTGCCCTAAGATCTTCTGCAGTCACAGGAATCTAAACATTATTTATTGTTATTATTATTGTTATTATTATTATTTTGAGTTGGAGTCTCACTCCGTCCCCAGGTTGGAATGCAGTGGCACGCTCATGGCCACCCCAGCGTTGACTTGCTGGACTCCAGAGATCCTCCTGCCTCAGCCTTCCAAGTAGCTAGAACTACAGGCGTGTGCTACTATCCCCAGCTAATTTTTGATTTATTGTAGAGACGAGGGCGCATCAAGTTGTCTGGGCTGGTCTGGAACCCACAGTCTCAGGCAATTCACTCACCTTGGCCTCCCAAAGTGCTGGGATTACAGGCTGAGCCACCGAGCTCAGCCTCTAAGCATTATTTTTAAGAATTTAATTACTGGCATATACAGGGTATTTCATTTTTCTTTTTGCTTGTGATTTTTTATTGCTATTTTAAATGTAAGAACAGTTGAATACATTTTTTTCTCAATTAGATATATTTCTAAAGCAATCTCATCTGGTGGGATTTTTAACTTGGTTAGAGTTCTTATAGTGATGAAGTGCCTATGCTCTAAATATTATTATAGGTGATATTGACTTCACATTTATATGAGGTAAGACTATTAATATCAGAAAATTATACTAAATTCAGAAATAGGCAAAAAAGAATACTGGGCGTTCTGTCAGTGCAATGTTGGGATTGACATGCTATCGTCCATGTTACAACTCTGCTGGGGTAGAATTTAACTCAAAATTATTGGCCAGTAGAGAAATTTCCTCCAATGGGACCAATAACAACAAAGATTGTTGTTTATGGCCCGGTTGAACTTTAATCAGTTCCGCAAATAACCCAAGTCTTATACCTTAGCTTAATATTTTGAGTTAAATTGCCTAAACTGTCAAATGTTCTTTGAACTGTTTTAAATATATTTTTAGTTTTCTCAATAATGAGTGATTCAAATAAAGTCATTGGCAAATCTCTATTTTATAAATTTATGTGAAAGTCACAATATTATCTTTTTGATATTTATATTTTAATTTTAGGCACTGTGTATGGAATCATGGTTGATAGTGGTGTTTTATCCAAGTTTGTATTAGCTTTATAGTAAGATAATACTTTTTGTTGGTAGAAATCCAGACTAGCTTAACAATGGTGCTAAACTAATATTTTCCTCCTATAAATTGCATGATAACAAAATCTGCCATTTGTAAAAAAGCTGCCAGCCATATGAAAACATTTTCTTAGACGAGTGTGCAATACTTAGGGAGTGAGGACCTCAGTTGCTCTGAAAAACGTTTAAAAATATTTTGATTAAATGATGATATGTAAAAGTGTATAGCTTGAGCTGGGACTGTTTTAGATGATTCTCTTCATTTTTTCAAACTGCAGAAATTCACCTTGGGTCTGTTTGTAAAATGCACATTCTTGGATTCTAATTCCAGGAATTTTGATTCAGTAATACTGTCTGAAATAACTTTGCATCAGCCTTATAAACACAGTGCCAATGTGGTTGGTCTCTTTTGACTTCCCAATGCATATGTTCTCTCCTTTGCTCTCCAGCTCCGAGCATTAGGAGGTTGCTATACAGATTGCATAACTCTGGATTCTCTTTCCTTCTGGCTTCTGACTGGCTTCAATCAATGAAGGCACAGCAAGAGGTTAAAGGAAAAAGAATGAGTTCGGGTTACAAAGCTCCTTACTTCTCTGCCTTCATGTGTTT
Source organism: Carlito syrichta (assembly GCF_000164805.1). Lineage (NCBI taxonomy): Eukaryota > Metazoa > Chordata > Mammalia > Primates > Tarsiidae > Carlito > Carlito syrichta. The sequence continues at coordinate 29,137 of NW_007246139.1, read as the reverse complement.
TTGAAAGTGGCTGCATCCCTATAGCGTGGGTGAGGTAACAAAGCTCTCACTCAGATTCAATGTTTGGAAATGGTTGATTGTTACTAGTCCCGGAATAGCTTGAAACCTATTAAATCACATAATTCCACTTACAACACTTAGCTATTTCAATGAAGACTTTTAGAAATACAGATTCGCTGTGTTTTATTTTGGGGGAACAATTACTGATATGAAAAATACAAGTTTTCCTTGCATCTATTTTTTTAGGAATAGTTTGCTCAGATGGCTGTACATATTTAAAAGAGTTTTTCTCCTTGCATCTAGATGGAAAGCCCAGTAATTTTAATAATGGAGTCTCCAGAATAATGAAATTATTTTAGAGATTATTATTTATTAGCCTTTTTTAAGCTTATCATCCTTTATACAAAGATGATGAACCTCAGTCTTCTACACTACACACACACACACACACACACACACACACACACACACACATCCCACAGAACTTTGTATAAAACCCTGAAGACTTTAGATGCTTAGGATTAAACAGAACTCATCTAAATTATAGACATCCTAACCAGCATAGAAAATACTAGCTGAGTAACGCATCTTCAGATCTGTGTGTGGGGTGTGTGTGTGTGTGTGTGTTTGTGTGTGTGTGCATGTATATAATCTCATCAGATCCATTAAATATATTTAAACAAATATTTTATAGCTATTATAGCCACAACTATATTACAGGCATGTATAATAGGCACTTAAAATATTTAGATTAATTTGAAAACATTATGCTTCTTTTCAAGACTGAAATTTCCTTTTTAATAAGAATTTTATGTAAATTCCTCAGGACTGCAATTCTTGTTAAATTAATATTATACAATCATATTTCTAAAGTTCCTCTTTCATAACAATAGCATTATGCAGGAGACTACTGTATCAATATTTTTTCATTTCCCTAAACTATCAGATCCATATTTCATCATGATGATATAATAGAAATCAAAAGAATAATATTTTTGTTTTTCAGTACTGCATAAAATCTGCTACACAATTAAAGACTTTCCCTTTTTTTCCCCAGCAAAACCTAACAGTAGCTTTTTGTCTTCATATATTCGTTTTCCTTCTTTGAGGATGTTTCTTGTTGCAATCTCAAAAACTGTACTCAAAAACTCACAACACCCACTGTGGGCACTATGATCCTCTAGTTTTCACATCTTGAAAGAAATTATTAGTAACAAAGTTTAATTAAACTCTGTCATGTTCCATCCCATTTAAAACAAATATAGCACAGTCACTTATATAATAAAAAGTGGAGGTAAGATGGATACCGTCTTGCATAAAGTAAAATTGCCTCAGTTGGGAAAGGATGAGTTTGGGGATCCAGGTAGCAAATTAGATTGATGTGCTGTCCTCGACATAATGGCATTTCCATTTCTGAGCCACACCAAGTCCAAAACAAAACCATTTTTTATAGTTGTTCCAAATCCCAAGAGAAATGAGTTCAGGTGGTCTCAACTCAGTTTCTCATGTACAAGGGGACACATCAAAAAACTGTCATGAATTGATCGTAATTTATCACTTTCACTTTTTGAAAGCCATGGGATTACAAGCATGAAGCAAACAACAGCAAAAAGAAGTATTTTTAGCACCGGTATTTTTTCTCTTTACATCAGCTAGATGTTCTCTTTTGTTTTAGAAGAATAGTCTTCTAAAACAAATAATGAGTACATTTTGTTATGGCATGTTAATTGAAATTTAACTTAAATATCAATTATTAACATTTAACTTAGAAAATGTATGTCACTTATAATCATTGTTTGCAATCAATGTAGCAACTAAATGTTATCACACATATGTAAACCATTATCTGTCAGACAAGCAAATACAACTTAAATCTAGATTTTCTTATGGATTTTTGTTATTCAAATGCAACTTAGTAGACTTTAGAATTTTTTTTATGTGAATATGTTTTCCAAGGAAATGAAATAGCAATTGAAAATAATTATAATTAATAAAAATAACTATGTAACATTCCATAAAGTTTCATGCCTTCCAAAGTGTAATATTGTGACATTACAATGTAAAAAACATATTTTAGATGTTTTCTGTGGATATTCAATTTTTCATTCACCCTCAAATCTCTTGTGACACATTGATCTTATGGAAATCTAAAATGTCAACTGTGTGACAGTCAAGAGAATATATCAGATATTTGAAATATTACAGAGATATGGGTCACAAGGACAGGCCACAGTACAATTTATTCAAATATTATTTGGATTCCCGCTCATATTTGACTGACCAAGAATTATTAAATTAGATAAGAAGCCAGAAGTATTTTCATAATATAAAATCTAAAAGTATTCATATAATCATTTCCATTTTGAATATGAAGCACAGAGAAATATATTCAGGTGTCCTTTAAAACAAATTAGAAGAAAGATGGAGAATGTCATGGCTTATTAAGAAGCAATAGCTATTTTATTCCTTTGAAAATGTCATAAAAAGATAATGCAAAAATTATGTCTTGTTAGTTGATATTGAATAGAGAGAAAATTTCAATGGAAATTCATTATTATTATCAGTCTGATGAGAGTATATTTTTGCATCATACAATATATATTTCCTTATTAAGAAAGTTGTATATTAGAGTCAGTTGCACTAATTGATAATGCATCTTATTTTACTTTTATAAATATTCAAGGGACCATATTATTGAATGACTGAACTCATAAAATAAAATGTAACGTTAAACTTTAATTTTTAAAAATGTACATTAGAATGAATGTATTTGGAATTTATGTAAGGCTGTGGTTAATTTTTATCATATCTTATGGAGGCGTTTTGTTGCTATTGTTCCAGACAGATATGTAGCTTTCACACTTTCTAACTGGGGAAAGAGCATCATTTATTTTCAACAAGAAAAGAACCTTATGAAGAAAGAGAATAAGTGCTGCATAGACCCACTCTTTTGTTTAAAATGAGATTTTAAAAAGCCTTCCACTTCACTCAGCATGCATAAAAATTAGAGAAAAACTGTAATCAAAGAGAATGAAAAGAATTGTGTTTAATTATTTTAATATTCCCCAAATGAGGTAAATGAGCACCCTATTCATTAAGATGGTATAGAACTGACATGAATAGATTTCCCTTATCAAACCAGTGATTGTGGAATCTCTTCATGAAGCCCAGAGAACAGCATGTTATTGTTTGTCAGAATAGCTAACCCTTAGAATTCAACAGAGTTTTCTTTATTGGTAAGACTAATACCAAATATATGAAACAGATATTTTATTAAATTTAAGATTGTATTTAAATTATTTCCCAAAGTGTCTAAAGATATTCATTCATCTCAGCAAACAATTTTCTCGTTTGGGCAAATGGTTGACTCATCAAGAAAATAGTTTGTGAACAAAGATCTCAATGGTCAAAGTAAGTTTTCTTATCAAATATCTTTACACCTGCATCTTTTCAGGCCAATCAATTTTAATCTATTATACAACACACTTTGCCAAATCAGTGCCCTGTCTTGGATGATCTATGCTAAACCAATTGAATTCATGCCCCCAAATCCCATTAATACTTTTCTCTGGCTTCCACATTTTTTATTGTTTTGTTTTTGTTTTTTGAGTTAGAATCTCACTCTGTCGCCCAGACTGCAGTGCAGTGTTCGCTCCCAGCCACCGCAGCCTCGACCTGCTGGGCTCCGGCGATCCTTCTGCCTCAGCCTTCCGAGTAGCCGGAATTATAGGCATGCGCTACCACACCCGGCTGATTTTTTGATTTATTGTAGAGATGAGGTCTCGCTGCCCAAGTGGGTCTCGAACCTGCGGGCTCAGGCAATCCACTCACCTCAGCCTCCCAAAGGCACGGGATTACAGGCTGAGCCACCGATCCTGGTTGGCTTCCACATTTTGGATCACTATTTAGAGTCTTCAAAGATTTAGTTCTCTTCCGATGCTGTAAATATAATAAATGCAACATTACTTGATTAATTGCTTTTTTTGTTTGTTTGTTTGTTTGTTTATTTTTAATAACTCAATTACTATGTAGTTCATAGCAGGCAGTTCTGGAGACCTTGCCAAGATGGCCATTGAGGCTATGAGCCCTCTCAGATAAGTGCATTACTTGAGGCCTCCTCAAGTCTCCTCTCTGCAGTGTTTATCTTTTTTAAAAATTTCAATAGCTTTAGGAGTAGAAATGGCTTTTGGTTCCATGGAAGCATTGTATGATGGTGAAGAAGTCTGGGCTTTAAGTGACTCATAAACCCCACTAGTGCACAGTGAACCCAACAGGTGATTTTTCATTTGCCATATCCTTCTTAGCCTCCCCCTTCTGAGTCTTCAATGTCCATTACACTCTTCCTTATGTGTTTGCCTACCCATAAGTTAGCTCCCACCCAGAAGCGAGAAAATATAGTATTTGGTTTTCCATTCTTGCATTATGTGGGATAATGGTCTCCAGTTCCATCCAAGTTGCTGCAAAAGGCATTACTTTTTTATGGCTGAATAGTGAGATAAATATAATTTTCTTTTTCCAATAATTAGTTGAGAATTTAGATTGATTCCACACCCTTGCAATTGTGAATAGTGTGCTACAAACATGCAAGTACAAGTCTCTATTTTGTATTAACAACTACTTTTCCTTAGGGTAAATAACAAGTAGCAGGATTGTTAGATCAAATGTAGATTTTACATTTAGTTATTTAAGAAATCTCCATAATGATTTCTACAGAGATTGGACTGATTTACATTCTCACTAGCAGTATATAAGCAGTCTCTTTTATTTATTTTTTTTAAACCACATTTGCACAAAAATCTATTGTTTTACTTTTTTTTTTTTTTGAGTTGGAGTCTCACTCTGCTGCCCAGGCTGGAGTGCAGTGGTATGCTCATGGCCACCATAGCCTCAATCTGCTGGGCTCAGGTGATCATTCTGCCTCAGCCTTCCAAGTAGGTGGAACTACAGGCACATACCACCATGTTAGGCTATGCTTTACTATTTTTTAATAATGACCATACTGACTAGTCCAAGGTGTTGTCTCATTGTGGTTTTAATTCACATTTGTCTGATGATTAATGATGTTGAACTTGTTTAATGTGTATGTTGCCCACTTCTATATCTTCTTTTGAGAAATGTCTATGCATGTCATATGCCCACTTTTTAATGGGGTTATTTGGGGTTATTTTCTTTGTCTGTTTTTGTTGATTTGTTTGAGTTCTTGTAGATTCTGGATATTAGGCCTTTGTTGGATGTATAATTTGTAAATATTTTCTCCCATTCTGTAGGTTGTCTATTTACTCTGTTGTTTATTTCTGGTACAGAAGTTTTTTAATTTGTCTCATTTATGTATTTTTATTTTTGTTGTACTTGGTTTGGAGTCTCAGCCATAAATTTTTTGCCTAGGTCAATATACAGGTGAGATCCTCCTAGGTTTTCTTCTAGAATTTTTATGGTTTCAGGTCTGACATTTAAGTTTTTAATCCATCTTGAGTTAATTTTTGAATGTGATGGGAGGTAAGGATCCAGTTTCATTCTTTTATGTATGAATAGTCAATATTTCCAACATCATCTTTGAAAGGGTGTCCTTTCAAAAATCTAAATTTTTGTCTATTTTGTTGAAGACCAGTTGGATTAGATATTAGGATTCATTTCTGAATTCTCTATTCTGTTCTATTCATCCATGTGTCTGCCTTGGTACCATACCATGCTGGTACAAAGCATGTCCGTGGAGGTGCAATGTATATACCTTGTAGTATAATTTGAAGTTGAGTAATGTGATGCTTCCAGCTCTGTTCTTTTTGCTTGGGATTGCTTTGACTATTCAAACTCTTTTCTAAATCTGTAAAAAATTGTGCTGATAGTTTGACAGGAATTGCATTGAATCTGCAGAATACTTTTGATAAAATGGTAATTTTAACAATGTCGATCATTCCAATCTATGGGCATAGAATAATGCTCTCCACTTGTTTATGTTCTCTACAATTTCTTTCACAAGTGTTTTATGATTCTCTTTGCAGAGATCCTTTAATTACTGGGTAAAATATCTTTCTAGATATTTTATTTTTATGGCAACTATTGTAAAGGAGACTAAATTCTTGATCTGATTCTCAGCTTGGTCATTATTGGTATACAGCAATGCCACTGATTTGTGTATGTGATTTTGTAAACTGATATTTTGTTTAATTTCTTTATCAAACCCAGGATTCTTTAAGAAATCTTTAGGATTTTCTAAGTATAAGATAATATCATCAGCATACAAAGATGGTTTGATTTTTTTTTTTTTTTCTATTCCAGCTTATCTTGCCTGATTGATCTGGTTAGGACTTTTAGTACTAAGTTGAATACTACTTTTAGTACTAACTTGAAAAGAAATGAGCCTCCTTGTCTTGTTCCAGTTCTGAGGGGGAATGCTTTCAACTTTACCTCATTCAGTATAATGTCAGCTGTGGATTGGTTGTATATGGCTTTTATTATTTTGAAGTATGGTCCTTCTATGTCTATTTTACCGAGGGTTTTTTCATGAAGGGATTCTAGATTTTATCAGATGTTTTTTCTTATCTATTGAAATGATCATATACTTTTTGATTTTCATTCTATATATGTGGTATATCATGTCAATTGACTTAAGTTTGTTGAAACTTTCTTGCATCTTTACAATAAAACCCATTTGATAACAATAATTTTTTTAATGTACTGTTGAATCCAATTTTCTTGTATTTTGTTGAGAATGTTTGCGTTTACGTTAATCACACTTTTTGGCTTATAGTTTTCTCTTTTTGAGGTTGTTTTTCTTAACTATGGTATTAGAGTGATACTGGCTTTGCAGAATGAGTTAGGGAAAATATTTACCTTCTCAATCTTAAGCAATAGCTACAGTAGCATTGATACTAGTTCTTCTTTGACAGTCTGATAAAGACCGATCTTGGGCTTTTTTTTGTTGTTGGGAGACAATTACTGATTCAATTTTACTACTCATTATTGGTCTGTTTAAGGTTTCTACTTCTTCCTGTTTCAGGGTTAGGTGGTGTTTGTTTTCAGGAATTTATCTATTTCCTCTAGGTTGTCCTGTTTGTCTGCATAGAGGAGTTCACTTTAATCTCATAAAATCTTTTGTATTTCTGTGGTCTCAGATGTAAAGTCTCCCTTTTCATTTCTGATGGAGCTAATCTGAATATTCTCTCTTATTTTTTTAATTAATCTAGCTAACGGTCTATCAATTTTGTTTATCTTTTCAAAGAACCAACATTTTGTTTCACTGATATTTTGTCATTTTTTTTTGTTTCAATTTCATTTAGTTTTGTTCTGATCTTTGTTATTTATTTTCCTCTGCTAGCTTTTGGTTTGATTTGTTCTTGTTTTTCTACCTTCCTATGGTGTAATATTAGTTTGTCAGTATGTGATCTTTCTGTCTTTTTGATGTAAGCCTTAAGAGCTATACATTTTAATCTGAGTATAGATTTGGCTGTATACCAGATATTTTGGTAACTTGTGTCATTGTTGTCATTCATTTATTTTGAGAAATTTTTAAATCTCCTTCTCGATTGTATTGCTGACCCTAAGATCATTCAGGAGCTGATTGCTTTATGTGTGTGTGTGTGTGTGTGTGTGTGTGTATGTATGTGTGTGGGGAGGTGTGTTTCTCTTGGAGTTGATTTCCAGTTTTGCCTAACTGTGGTCAGGAAAGCTACTCAATATTATTTTGATCTTTTTTATTTCCAGTTTTGCTTAACTGTGGTCTGCAAAGTTACTCAATATTATTTTGATCTTTCTGAATTAGAGACTTATTTTGTCTCCTTATTTGGTCTCGCTTGGAAAATATTCCATATGCTGATGAGAAAAATGTATATATTATAGCTTTAGGGTAGAATTTTCTGTAGATGTCTGCTAAGTCCCTTTGTTCTAGAGCTTAATTCAACTCCAATGCTTCTTTACTGATTTTCTACTTTGATAATCCGTCTATTGGAATATTTGTCTGACTGTGATGGTGAGGAGATCCCACTTTGATCTGAACACTTAATGCTGAGATAATTGTCTTCTGGAAATAAAATAAAATTTTTAATGAATATTTTGTGTATTCCATTAGTTTTATTAAACTTTTTTTTTGTTTTTCAGTTTTAGATCAGTAAACTCTTTTACTATCAGAATCATCATTTTCTTTTGGATTGCCCTTTACATCTTCTGTTATGAGTTTATAAGAGAAGTTTCATAGGCAAGAAAATAAACATAACTTATTTTTTTATTTTTTTTTAAAAAGGTCTCTTAACTGAGTGCCAAGGGCCTACAAGTCCCAAAGTTGCTTTCTGATTGACATATTTATACAAGTTTTGCATTCAGTCAAATATTTCCCTAAGTGACAAAATTTTATCAGAATATAGTGGCATTCTGAAGAAATTTTGGTTGTGAATACAATTGTTTATTTGAGAGCTACCTACAAAAAATTGATAAAAATTAAAACATATGATTTTCCTTTTAAAAAATTTTATGAGAAAATGTTAAAAGTATTTAATTAACTTAATGAGGGGGGCATTAGAAAGTGAAAGCAGAGCACAGATATACAATTACAAAATATGGAGGCTTAGGTGGTTTTGAAGGTAAAATTGTAATTAAACAACTGTTCTGTAAAGGATAATCTTTTTTTTTTGAGTCAGAGTCTTACTCTGCTACCCAGGCTGGAGTGCAGTGGTGCAATCATGGCTTACTTCAGCCCCAACCTCCTGGGTGATTCTTTCACCTCAGCCTCCTGAGTAGCAGGTACATTGGCATACACCACCACATCTAACTATTATTTATTTATTTGTTTGTTTATTTATTGTAGGACTAGTTCTTGCTATATTGCTCAGGCTGGTGTCAAACTCCTGGGCTTAAGCAATTCTCCTGTCTTGGCCTCCTAAAATGCTGGAATTGCAATTGTGAGCCACTGTGCTTGAACTGTAAAGGATAATTTGGCAAAATAAAATGATTAAAAAATAAAATTTCATACCCTTATATTTTTAACTCCTGTGATGCTTAATTTTGTGTGTTAACTTTGCTGGGTCACAGTATCCACTGTGCTGGGATTACTAGCTTGCGTCACAGCGCTAGGCGAGTCAATTTCTTAAAATAGATTTTTCTCTTTATATATACACATCCTATTGGTTCTGTTTCTCTGGAGAACTCTCACACAGAGTCTTGCAATTTAAAATTATTCCATGGTAGTCATAAAGCTAAACAGTAAAAAATAATGTGGCTAAATAACGTCCTCTTAAATGAAACCAAGCACTTAATCCAAGTTTCTTTAAACTCCCCAGAAGAAATTTCTCTAAATATTAAAAAAAAAAAGCTAGCTTGACATCATTTAATTGATAACATGTGCTACAATATTAACCTTAAATCCTGACACTATTACATAATTTAACCTTATAAAAAGTAACTACTCTGTAATAGTAATATGTATAATGAACTTCACACATTATTTATGTTTCTGCCAACAAATTTAAATAGTGTACCTCCAACCAAAGAATATTTATTCTTCTTGTGAAATAACACTGGATAACTGCAAAAAACTAACAAGAATGGATTTAGTTTGTAAATGGAACTACCTGTTTATGTGCTTTTCTGAAGGCTTCTTCCTTGACATAAGTAATTGAATCTTGACCTACTGCTTTACTTATGTCTAAATTAAGCCCTATCTCCAGGAGTTCTTGTTCTTCTTGTGTTCCAAATATTCTGCTGATATTTGCAGGCTTATTGGTTTTGGATATATTATAATTTAGATTGTCTCATGCATACATCTGTTTCAAGAAAATGAAAATTTTTCTTTAAAACAAGATGTCAGTAAAGAACCAAAGCCAGTCTTTGAAAGTTTGGTAGTAAAAAAGCTTTGCCCTACTTGTACATATCCTTGTAATACTCATGCTCCCAGTCACAAAACACAACAGGAAATACTACTGATTTGTTTAATACCCCAGAACCATTAAAAGAAAATGTTCATCTTCTGTTTTTCATGACACTGAACCCAAGTACTACTTTACCTCAAAACCACCTAAGCCTCCATATTTTGTAGCTGTATATCTTTGCTCTGATTTTACTTTCTAATGTCCTCCTCATTAAGTTATCAAACATTTATTGACCTTTTCCTAGGAAGATCTAACATACACCTGAAGTACCATGTTGTAGAAGTTTAGTAAGAGACCCTCTTCTTGTCAAACAAGACCTTCAATATCTTAATTTTTCCTTTGATTCTCTTCTTATCCAATTTGTGGATCACCTCTTATGATGGTGTCTTGAGGAAGTGATGCCTAAAATTGGTTCTACATACTTAGTTCACAAAGAGTCTGCTTTTAAGAAAAAGTAATAGCTTTGTCAAAACAAAGAATAGGACTTATCCCAGGACATAATAAATAAAAAGACTGCAAATCTTTCATTTTAGACAGACTTCATATCATTAAATTATTTTCATCCTAGTTATCAAGAGATAATTAGATAATTCTTTAGTCTTACTGACTGGTACAAACAATGGGTACATTATTTCACTGAAATTGCTATGAATATATACATCTATATAAATATAATTTATTTATTTATTTAAAGGTGGCGTCTCACTCTGTTGCCCAGGCTGGAGTACAGTGGTATGCTCATGGCCACCCCAGTGTCGACCTATTGGGCTCCGGTGATCCTTCCGACTCAGCCTTCCAAGTAGCCAGAACTACAGGCATGCATTACCACGCCCAGCTAATGTTTTGTTTTTATTTTAGAGACGGTGTCAGCCATGTTGCCCAGGCTGGTCTTGAACCCATAGGCTCAGGCAATCCTCTCTCCTCAGCCTCCCAAAGTGCTGGGAATACAGGCTTGAACCACCACACCCATTAATCAAGGTATTAATGAGTGATTCCCTAAGCAAGAAAAAAAACTCTATAATTTAAAATCAGGTCTTCAATAATGTCCCATTTGCTCATGAGCAAATGATATGTACAAGTTCTTGGTGTTTGATGTAAATTCATAGAAATCATCAGATGTCAATAGTTTATAATGTATCTCCACCTGTGGCAAAAGTTTATTCAGTCTATTTCAGTTCCACAGCAGTGTAATCCAGAATAGTGAAAACCTTTATAAATTTAGTTTTAGTTTTTCTTTTAAATTTAATACTTCCCCATGCTGCAAAATTATTCTTGCTCACTTTAAATACTCGACAAGTAAGTTTGCCGGCAAATAAGCTTGTCACCAAGTAAGTTTATCTCCTGTAAAATTCTATCACCCTCTCACATATTTGCAAGCATAAATGTACAAATGACTGACTGGATTCTGCCAAGAAGGATCTCTGATCCAACTTATTTATCTGAAAAATTTGTATGGAAAACATAGCTATCATGTTGTTTGCTAATGTTTTTTGTTTTAAGAACAGAACAGGAAATAGGATGTTTAAAAACAAGATTCAACTTGCTCATATTTTATCATCCCTTATTAGAAACCAAATCAGTGCAGACAATAGACCACAGTGCACACTCTTAATTTTGACAAATGGCCAAAGATGAGAGAGATAATGTTTATTATGACAGAAGTCATTCTGCATGCACTATATGATTTTGGAATGCTTTGGAAAGAGCACTAAGTTTTGATATCACCAGGAATTCCAATTCATACTGTCCAATAGATTAAAGTACTCTTTATTCTCTTATATTTTTGAAGTATGAAGTCATTATAAAATTAGAAGTCCTCCCCCCCAAAAAAAAGAAAAGAAAAAAAGAAAATGGATTACTTGAAGGCAAAGGCAAGGGTTTTGGGTGATCATGATGAAAGACAGGAGCTTTAATTAAGATCTTGCCCCTTGACACTGCAAAAAGCCATTAAAAAAAAAAAAAAGAAATTCAAAGAAGCGCTTATGGAATGCCAGTGACTATTACCATAATTTTAAAAATACTATTGAGAGAAATCTAGCTTATGTTACATGACATGAAAATAATCTTTGACACTTTTGGTCCAGCTACTTGCTGTAACTCCAGAAAAACTTGCAATAATTTTATACTAATTTTTCACTGCATCAAGAGTACCACAAGGATATTACACTCTGTCAATATTGGCATGGATTGCTGATAGATCTCTGCTTTGTTTCTCACCTATCTTATCACTGTAATTCTAGTAAACCTACAAAGATGAAATACATACCAGTGACCCAACCTTAGGGTCCTTTTGAACACACTCAAATGTATATCATCAAGTACTCCTGCAAAAAATTTTAAATGTGCTTTTGTCGTTGTTTTCTTATTCCCATGATTAATAAAACTTTTGCCTGATGGAGGGCTACTGGTTTACTGCTAGGAAAAAAAAAAGGCATCATGCCCAGTCTGGGGATTTCTAGTCTAGTTCTCCAGTAAAAAGAGCACCAGTTTAGAGTGACTGATACTAAAGAGAATTTCAAAGACTTGCTAATTACTTGGAAACCTTACTGTTTGAATTATCCTGACTCTTTAGTAAAGTTAAAAAAATGCAATTCTGAAACTAAAATCTGTGAAGCACTTAATAAACCATCATCTTAGGCCTAAAATATTGTCATTGGGGTTAATGACAAAGAGTTTAACTTCTGTGTTTCACCTACTCTTACTCTCACCTTATGATTTAGTGACAGAACAATCTACCCACCTAGCAATATCATGCTGGCTATAGGCTCTGCCCTATTGCAAACTGGCATGAGGTAAACTTCAAAAGACTCATGCAAAATACTCATTGTTATAATCGGGAGGTTCAGCTGGCCCTTCTTCAACCTTGTTTTAAACAACACTTGTATGACCTAAATCCTGTCCATTTGATAATCTGGAAGAAAAATCTGAGAAAGACGCCTGCAAAATCCTATGGAAAAGACATGCATGTCAGCACACGATCAAAACTCTCAGAGTTTGGTCTTTGAAATCATAGCTATCGTTTATAGAAGACACAACGTTCTTCATGTCAATGGAAGGATGTTCTGGCTGGAGACTTCAAACTAAAAAAATTTTAGACAATTTCCAGAATTGGCTTTAGGGTCATGTAGATAGTATGTAAAGTAGAAGTTTTCACCTGAGACCCAGAAAACAGGATACAGCTGATAGAAACAGCAGAGTATTATGCTTTAATACATGCTATGGTCTTTATTTTTATAACTTTTTTCTTTTCTGTACTGTCTTATGTTTCTGATTTGTGATAGACACTAGTTAACTATTAGCTATGGTGCCAGGAAGCTCTTTCACTTAATATTGCTTGCTACATACCTAGTTACTTCTTGGCATAGGTTCAATATCTAGACACAATTTGCTCATGATTTGTCTAAAATCTAAAACCAGATCATCTGTAGAATATGTATACATATTCTTCCAAGTGCCACCCAGATCTATTTTAATTGAACAAATAGTTTAAATTTTAATTTTCTCAACCATGAAACTCACAATTTTAGAAGGCAAACATCACAAAAAAGGCAGATAATTAAACATTAAGCCTCTCTGGCATCTAACCTAGAGAAACATCTAGAAAGCTTTAGTAGGAAGCTGGCTTTGTAATCAAATTTTCATAAATGTAGAGCTTGGTAAGAAACAACGGAAAATATTGGGTCTATATTAAAGCTGTCTCATTTTTATAGACTTTAAAAAAGAATGCTCACTATTTAGGTGATTATTTTATTTATTTTATGTGGGGTATAAATCAAGGTTTACTACTTAAGTAGGTTGCATGCAGGTGAAGTTTGGACTTCTAGCTGGCTCTCTCTCTCTCCCTGAGAGTGGACCAGGTACTCAGTGTGTTGCCACGTGCCACCTTTCCTCCAACCTCTCCTAGCAGTGTTGAAAGTCTGCCAGTTCCCCTTTTGTGCTAGTGTGACCAGTGATTAGGGCTCCATCTGTAGACCATCATACTATGTGAACTATAACAGAAACAAAGAACTTAGGTGCTTTTAAAAATTCAGATCCCTAAATAACGATGCCTTACTATTTGCTTTTGCTGAATGACATTAGAAATGTACAAGTTAGCTAGATACCTTTAATGATATTTGTTGCTGGGAAACAACAACAACAACACATTATTAGTTAGGTGGCCTCCAGCAATCGGTATTTGATTTTAAGCAACAAACTCCACAGGTTATTACAAGCAAACAGGGTAGGGACATATCTTGATAAACTGCTGCCAGCCCTACTGATAGTCTCAAATTCAATCAACCCAGGGCATATTTTTGTAATTCCTCCTCTCAAAAAAGGAGAGGGATGACTTGATAGCCTAATTCTTGAAGGTAAAAATCGAGTTCTTGATTGGTGACTCCATAGCTAATTTAACAAAAGATAATTCTGGATTGTATTCAAGTCTCTTCATTGCACACGTTACAATAGACACAGAAAAAAAGAAAAGTCTACTTTGGTTCAGGTCATAACTAGGAAGCAAGATCAAGGTCAGAGAACAACTTGTCCTAGAAGTTCACCAATTTGGACAAACAATTGACTAAAATATAACATCACTGTTTTGAATTTGACTTCCCAGTGGAAATGAAACTGATGAGAAGAGGGAAGTTATAGAATTGCTAGATCAGAAATTCAAACACACAAAAAAGTACATATTCAGTTTCTTACTTTCCATATAACAGACAAAAACCTCAAAAGTTAGACTTTATTGGAGAATACAGCTTTTTCAAATTTCTGTGTCTATGCTGGGCAAATGCACAAAAGAGCTCTACTATTTGCTCCAGGAAAGAATAAAAACACATAATCATTATGGAATAAGAAGACAAATTCTAATTATTTTAGAGAATTATATAAAAAGGAGAAAGGGCTAGGCATGAAGGCCTTAATACAGCAGCCAATAGTGAACACTGGCCGTAAACATCAAGGAGAAATTCTAAAAAATTCATTTCAATTGTGTGTGGGAAATTGTTCGGGGATTCAGCAGGTAAAAGTAATTTAGGTGACTTTTGTCCTTCATGGCCAGCTTATATTATTCAAGGGACCCAGTCTCCCAATATGTCCTAAGGGAACACAGAGTTAGAGAGAGATCTGTGGTCATGATGAAGGGACTACTGTGTGTGGAAATACCAAGAAGAGAGGCGAGAGACTAGGATTTCGAATGCTACTATTTAATGAAATCATATTGATTCCTGCCTAGAGCTATGTGCATCATTTTGAAGCAGGAAGAAGATCCATAAAACATAGATTTGTATACTTAATTTATCTTGCTCTATGCACAGATATATTGGATATATACCCTATTAACAGTCAGTCAGTCTTCTCCCTGGTTACAAACAGTACCAGATGAAGCCAGAACTTTGAAAACATAAGAATTTTGCACAATTCATTCAAGCACAGACTAAATTACCAAAGTTACCAAAGAAAGCATTGACTTAAACTAAAGTTGCTGTTTGGTTCCAAGTACTATTTGTCTTAGTTTTTTTACTATCTCCATATGGTGGGGACCCCTAAGAAAAAAAAAATAGATTAATAAATAGAAAATAGTTAAGGAAATATTTCTTCATAATCCAAGTGAATTGTGAATCCTACTACATATTTATTTTTCTTCCTTTCTTCTTATATAACTCACACACTTGGTGAGAAGTAGCAGAGATTCCCATTACTTTCACTGTTAGGATAAGGTGTTGTATTATTTTGGTAAACTGAAAGCAATAAATGAGCAGAAGGTTCTCTTGTCTTTACCTATGTACCATAGAATTCAATGTTGTAATTGTGACTAAACTCCAAGACTCTGGTGTATTTACATCTTTCTGAAAAGTGGATATAATGACTTCTGTCCTTGTAGAATTATCTATTTCAGGAATCTGTCCTTTAGAGCCAGCAATCTGAGAATAGGGCAATGAAGGGAAAAGGTTACAGGATGAAATAACCATGTGAATTAAATGCTGTTTTCATTCTACTTCAAGAGTTATATATCAGAGCAGTTTTATTTAAGCAAAGTTCTAATCAGTTTTTATTGTTCATAAGAAAGAAATTGTTTACATTTTATTTAATAAGTCATAAAATATCTGGATACAAAGTCAAACTGCTTTCTTTACAAATCTTTTCAACATTTCCTATTTGATCTGTTTTGACGCTGTCATCAGCATGAAATCAGAAAGAACAAAATGATGAGTTATATTTGTCACCTAGAAATAAAATTTATTCTAAAATAATTATAAATCTGCCTGTTTTTTGAAAAGTTTAATTTTCAAAAGGAAGGAATGAAGAAAACTAAGTGAATTATAGAAGAAAAAGAAAGAAAGAAAGAGAGAAAAGGAGAAAGAAAGAAGAAAGAAAGAAAAGCAGAAGGGAGGAAAGGATGTTGTTAGGCATTTTAGAGGCATCTATGTGTATGAAAGTTACAAACTGAGATCATATACTGATTTTGCCACTATTTAGGTGGTACATTTTAAAATTATTCTTATATAGTGTTTATCTTAGGTGTTTCTAATGAACAATACTTTGTTAACGATCTCTAGGTGCTTAATTCCATTCTGTGACATTTTCCCCTCACAAGTTGTTCCAAGTTAAAAGTTTATACAGAAATGTAAAGAACAATATATAGAAAATCAATTTTTTGCCATATCATTTGTGATGACTCAAAAGATTTTTTCAATTGCTCTAATATTTGTATTAGAGTTGACTTCCTGAGAAGAACCCATGTTCCTTTATATGAGATCAACCTGAATGTTGCCAGCGTATCTTTCCCTGAAGTCATCTCCATTATATGCTTATCTTTAAATGTCAATTGCCAGAAACTCCAGAGATAGGCCCCAGAGTAGTTATAGATGCTTCATTAGCCATGGAAATTGTTGTGTTTGAAGGGAAAGATGAAAAAAAAAAATGAGGGAAAAGATGGGAGGGAAATAGTTGAATAAAATATTTGGCAATGCTATGGAAGAAAATCTGGAAATAATGATACAATTGATACAAATATCACCAGTTCCCCATTGTTTTTCCTGACTTTTTGTAAAAATCAGGTAGTGCTGAACACAGTCTCAAGAGTCTGAAAGCCTGGTCTCTGACTTTGGTAAAATCACAACACTCAATTTGCTTCCAGTGTTAAATAAGGAGTTAAAACTAGATTTTTAAAATGAAAACCTTCAACTCTGAGAAGACATGATATAATGCAGTTTGGGTTTGCAATTTAATTATGCAACTCTTGCTTCACTTTTAAAAAATGTCCAAGTAATGTGAAAGAGACTCTTTTAAATCAACCCTAAGATATCGACATGAAATTTGAAAACTAGAAAATGGGATGCTGATGCTTTTCATTATGGCATGATTCTTTGAAGGATCTTTGTGTTAAATAAAAATGCTGTTAGAGGCTTTCTTTTAATGTGTACTTTCTTCATTCTTTTAGTAGAAATAAAAGTGACTTTGTGTATATGTGTGTGTGTGTGTGTGTGTGTGTGTGTGTAATGTGTGTATGTGTGTGTGTGATCTTGTTCTATAAAATATTTAAGGTAGTTTGGCAAAATATAAAGCATCTCAGAAGAGAGATGCCAGCTGTGAATAAAGTAGTTCAGATAATATTTCAACTCAAATGTATTAACTGTTTTTATTTTTTCTACTAGATAAAATGTAATGTCATTGTCAGTCATATAGGGATAAAATATTGATTGTTCACTTTTTTTCTGCAGTGACTAGATTTAGAGATTTGCAAGTAATCAAGAGATTATTAAATCCATTTTAATTCAGATAAGCACAAAGAAGGTCAGTCATTTATAGGAAATCAGTGTCACCTTTACAAGACCCTAAAATGTGTCTTGCTTTTACTTTAAATTTATGGAAACATTTGTTTGGAAACTAACTTATAATGTGGCAAATTTGATAAAATATCATAAGTTATGACATAGCATGTGTAGTGGTAAAGAAATGAAACTCATGCCCGCCAACTATATTATGACATCAATCACTTTATTTCTGAATCACTCGTTTCCCCTATATATGCGCATATGTTTTAAGTATGTACGAGTTCTTTTTTTTTTTTTTTTTTTGAGTTGGAGTGTCACTCTGTCACCCTGACTGGAGTGCAGTGGCCGCTGCCTCAGCCCTCCAAGTAGCCGGAATTACAGGCATGTGCTACCACGCCCAGCTGATTTTTTGATTTATTGTAGAGATGAGGTCTTGCTGCCCAGGCGGGTCTCAAACCCGCGGGCTCAAGCAATCCACTCACCTCAGCCTCCCAAAGGCGCGGGATTACAGACTGAGCCACTGAGCCCGGCTTGTACGAGTTCTTTTGTCTTTAAATTTATTTAATATGTGAGACACACACATATTTATGTACATGTATAATATATTCATTTATATATTCAATGCATTCAATTTGTATTCTTTGGTTATTACAGAAGTTTTAGATGAAAGCTAATCAAGACCTATTCAACCTCAAAGACTTGAAGACCTCCTGAAATTTCTTTTAAAGTATAAGACTGAAAGTAAAGATTAAGGAGAGAGAAAAGGCAAAGGGAAGAATGATTTAATATTCATCTTGAATGGTATTTTCTCTTTGCTTATTGAAAATTCTAAAATATAAAATCAGAAACTGTAGTTTTTAATAATGTTAATAAGAACTGGCATTTATTGAGTTCTACTGCTTATTTCAGCTGTGTTGAGTTAAGAAAGAGAAATGACTCACAGTCCTTTGAATGCAGACCCCAAATAAGAAACAATATGGCAAATAGAGATTTGTCTTAGTCAGTTCAGGCTGTTATAACAAAGTAATGACTAAGTGGGTTATAAACAAGGAGAAATTTATTTCTCATCGTTGTACAGGCTGGAAGTCTGAGGTCAGAGTGCTACCATGGATGGGTCCTGGTGAAGGCTCGCTTTAAGGTGCATACTGCCAACTTTTCATTGCACTCTTGCAGCATTTAATATGAACACTAGTCTCCACCAGGAGCTCCATTTCTTAACTTAACTACATCCCAAAGGCCACATCTCCTAATACCACCCTTTTGGAGTTAGATTTAAATACATGAATTTTGTGGTGGTGATACAAACATTCAGTTCATAACAAGATTTAAAAGCCAGCATCGCTATTCATAGTAATATATTAGAGAACAGGCTAGTTATGATGACACAACCAAGTCTTTACTTGTAGACGGTACACCTGATAGAATGCTTGGAACTGCAGCATAGAAACAACCCCAAAGTGCTGTCTCACACACAGTTCTCTCATGGGGAGCCAGAAGTGTGGCCTCCATCTAGAATGTATAATCCATATCTAGAATTCAGAATGTAGAGTTGGAGTCTGGCCACATACCCTCAAAAATGGAACATGATATGAAAATACCATCCTATTCTCTGAACAGGCAGACACAATATAGAGAAAGAAATGAATTGAACCATCTGCGCTTTGCTTTCCCCACCCCCAAATTTTGCAAATAGGTAAGTCACTCCTCATTTCTGTTGATGAGGATTTGGAATTCTATTTGAAAGAATTTGAAAAAAATAGAGAACAGATGGCTCTACAAAAGAATTCCTGGTTTAACAGGATTGAGAAGAAAGAGAGGTAAGAGATGGTTCATCTTACTAAATACTTTTTATTTGTAACAAAATGCTAACTGATATCAAAAAAATGTCCAATACAGACAATCCTCTGGATAACAAAAATAAAATATTCAAAACTTTTAAAAATGCACATTATCTATAAATCGTGGAGAAAGAGAATATGAAAATAATACTTTTGAAGGTGTACTATATACTATATATACACATTTCCTCCAAGGATTCTTCAATAGGTCCATTCCTGGAGTTCATCATGTGTCCTTAAATGCATTCAGAGCACAGTGGACTGAAATTAAACTTTAACCTCAGGTGTCTTGAACAGGAGTCAGCAAACATTTTATGTAAATGTCTAGGTAGAAATAGCTTAGATTTTGTAGACCACACAATCTCAGTCACAGCTGTTCAATACTGCCTTTATATTGCAAAAGGAGCCATAGAAATGTAAGCAAATGAGCATGCATATCAATGAAATATCATTCATGTGAACAGACAGTGGACTGAATTTAGTGTAAGCCCTACTTTGCTGATCTCTGATCTAGAAAGGCAGAAAATAGCTATCTAGATGTTTTAAAAGTGGAACTAAGGACAGCATAGCTGTTTGGGGATTTGCCATCTTCCCCAGTTAATTGGATCAGATATTTTAAGATGTCCAAGAAAATAAGAGAGAGACTACAAGGGAGAAAACAAGGTTAAATCATTTTATATATTGCCAAGGGGACCACTTGGAGGATACAATTATAGAATACTAAAAGAAAGAGAATTACTGTGAGGTAGATCACAGGAAAAAACAGTCAACTAGAGTAAAATACATCATCAGCACTCATAGAAAATGTAAAATTTATTAAAATGTCATGAAAGTGAGTCAGCTTTAAACACTTGCCATCTTGAGACAGTGCCACCAGAGAAAAATATTTTCTCACCCTTTCCTTCTCCTTCACTCTGACTCTGGCAGAATCAGGTCCACCGTTAGCAACCTGGAGTGTGAAGGAAGGAAAGGTTACTTTGGGCATTTGGGAAACTGTGTTACCCTGTGCATGTTACAGTTACACTTTGCTTCAATTATTTACAAACTGCTTCCAAACAACCGATACAAATTCAAATACCCTATAGTGCCAGTACTTTGTATTCTATGCACTTTGCTAAGAAAATAGGTCTCCAGGCATTTACTCACAGCCTTGCAACTCTATATCTAGACCATACCAACAACTTTGATTACAAGATTTTCTTGCCCAGCATTGATTAAGAGTGGTCTTTTAGAGGGAGAGAGAGTGGGCAGTAGGACTGCTGGGTATGAATCTTGAAGAGAAAATACTGAATTTTTGTGATAGTTTGACATTGACGAAGATGCAGAAACCCTCAAACAAGAATACATCATTATGACACATTTCAATACTGATATTTACCACAATGATCGATTATTTTTAAAAATTACTGATAAACCATTTTAAATAAAACACAAAATATTTCTCAAATGTTCTCTATTGCTAAAGAGCAATTTATATTTAATTAAAAAATTCAAGCTATAAAATGTCCCTGATAATGTGTCCTTTTACTTTGGAACAAAGCCCCCTACCTTTTTTTTTTTTTTTTTAACTAAAAAGCACTCTAGAGATCAACTGATTGCTTGTAAAGAAAACAAATTTTATGAGTGTAAGAATTGTTTACTTAGAAGTTTTTCATCCTTTACATCTTGGGACTACAATGTACCTAGTTATAAGATAGACAAGTTGGTCATCATTTTGCAGTCAGTGAGTCACCCAGGAGACAGGTGATATGACCCCGAGTTATCCTCAAATTCCAGTACAAAAATTATTATGACCATTTTTTTCAAGATTTATAGGACTCTGTAACAAAATGCTGCATAATCTTCACTCAATTAGTGGGTTGTTTTTGTTTTTGTTTTTTTCCCAAATAATCATTCCTATCTTTAGACAGGGCAATAAGGTATAGAAAATTGCCAAAGGTGCCAAAATAAATCACTTTCATAACCGTGGCTGCAACTTTTTCTTGCCTGGTAAGTCACCTCCCACCTTATACTCTGATATCTTGTCAAATTGCCATCATTTTTATCTATCTGCCAGCTATGAAGATTTTCAGCTTTACTTGAACGCTTGATGTTTATCCTCCACAATTATTTCCAGATAAATAGCAAAATTAGGTGGAATCTCCATAATAACTGAAGTAATTTGGAAATTAGTAAAAGAGAAAATAATTGAAATCATTTCCTAGTGGTCTTATTTAATGGAAAATAAATATTTTATAACATTGCCTTATTCAGAATGAATAGCCCAATTCTGGAAGAGCTGTAGCTTCAGACCTCTAATACCCACGTACCAAGCCCATATGAAACCTCTGATTCTAACTGTAGCTTTTCTAAAAAAGTGACTTGCCAAGGCTACAAAGTAGGGACACTAGAGTAGGTCAAGCCCCTCCCCACTACAAGTTCACAAGTTTTCTTCTCATTATGCCAATGTAAACTCCCCCCCAAAAAACTTGCTCTTAATTTTATGTAGACCCCTAATACATAAAATGTATACAAGCAATAATCCACAATAAATTTATTTTATAAATTAAAATGTATTTTTATAGAGTGAATGAATTTTTAAAAACTTAAAACTGCTTAAATCATTTTTATTCATAAAGATGACCTCTTTTGCCTCTGCTTGCTATTTTGTAAGTAACCATTACTTGCTGAAGATAGTAAGTGATAATCTGCTATCTCTTGGCTTTTTTTTTTAACCTGTTTAATTGGGTGCATTAAGTGAACACTTTAATAGAGGACTTTGTGGCTAATTTTAAAGGTAATGAAATGCTCATACAGGAATTTAAAAAATGAAAAAATTAGTGCAGAGATATAATTTTACTAATTAGTAACAAATTATAAGACTTTCAAATATATTTACTGAAATGACACAGGGAACTTTACTGAGGAATGCACAAAGACAAATTAACCTTACATTCTAAGTTAATGCATTTGTAGTCTCCAATGCATTAAAATTTGACACTACACTGAGTGTTTTCTTTAATTACTACACTACAAATGTTAACACACAAAGCGATGTTTAGAAACCCTTTAATCATTTGCATGAACTCAAGGCCTTCAAGGAAACCACTGTAACACAGTATGCTACATCTTACCCCTACCATGGCCCCTTAGTTACTTTGACTAGGAAAAAGAGAATAAAGGCCAGCTTGAGGCAGAGATATGTGATGGAAGAGCCAAATATGGACAACTAAATTTACCATATGTGAATATTCATAAGGCATTTGTCTGACATTTCCTAAGAATTTCAGTCTTTATAAAATAGAATTTTGATCTGAAAGTGTTGAAGAAACGCAGTAAAGATAAAATTAGGTGCCAGGGGATCTTTGCACAGCCCTACCTCACCAGGACAAGGAGGCCTCTTGGACACTTGCAGTTGAAAAATCCTTCCTTTATCTGAACATATGGGCTTAATAACAGTGGTGATGAAAAGCACCGTTTAGTAAGGCTGAGACTGTTCTATTCTCATGCAGTTCTTTTTCATAATTATAACAAGGAAATAAAAAACCTGAGAGTTTCTTCATACTTTGTATGTTGCAATATATCTTGACAATTTTAGGTTTTTCATACTTTGTACTATTTCTGTAAGCAAGTAGATAAAGCCATCCTTCCAGTATCCCAAAAGAGAAAAAAATACATATAGAATTCGACGTCATCACTGGCAATCACATAGATATAAAACAAGGCAGGTCATTTCAGGTGTGAAAAGTAGTGACAAAGCCATTTCTAATGAGCTTGATTGTAAGTAAATAAATGTACAAGTTTTATTGTAAATAAATAAATCTTCTTAAATAAGGAAGAATTTTCAATTTTATTTCAACCAGTTAAAAATGAGAGACCCTACAAGCATAGAGTAATGACTAATTTATTCATTATTATCTTAAGTAGAATACACAGGTATTTTTCTGAGGAAAAAAAAAATTGTCTAATGATCTCTTAGAATCCAGAATCTTTCAGCATTGTTTTATTATTAAAAAAAAAAAAAAAGCAAAAAACCCAACAGTTGATTAATTTCAGGTCAGGCGAAAAGAGTTTATCTGAGCTTTGGCTAAAAATTCCCCTAGGAATTTTTAGTAATATCAGGAAACCACCCTGATATATACAAATCCCCACATCTAGCCACAGGCATTACAATGATTATGTTATTGAATTGAGACCTTTATAGAGCACATCTCTGCAGATTCAATTGTCTGAGATTTCTGACAAAACTAAAAGCCTACATTCCCATGTAAATTACCACAAACAAAGCTTCAGGAAGAATTTACACTAGAGAAATGTTGTTGATTTTATCAATAGCCAGTGAGCCTCTCAGTCAAGTTATGCCCAGCAGGTTAGCCAAGTGTTTGCATTGATACACTGGACATTTAGACCAAAATCTGCCTTATGTAGATATAAACCCAAGGTGTTCCTTTAACAACTACCACACAACTTTAGGAAGTAAAACTTGAGGCAGCACACAGGGTAAAATAACTTGTTATTAAGTCATTTTGCCCCCCTCCCATCACAGTGCTATTCCTAGAGAGTAAACATATGTTCCTTTAGCAATGAATTCGTATTCAGATTAAGGCACTGATTTTCTGACAAAAGTAACTACTACTGCAAATACCATTAGAAGTCTTGTTCAGAAAGCAGTTTAGAAATGTAACAGGCATGTCCTCTAGTAGCTTACGAGGGAATGCATTTGACAATCAAAATAATCTAAGAGTAACTTTATAACATAATTTACATCTCAGCCCAAGCAGAGGCTATGCTATGGTCAAATTTATGTTTAAACATTAGCACGTAGACTACAACTCCATCATGGATCATTTATCTATTTAATACTAATGATTTTTGTATGATTTATTCCTCAATCACAAATTTCCCAGATAGGCTAGAATCATGGAAAAGTTTTAAAAAGAGAAAGAAAAATGATCTGGCCCAAAAGTACACTTACCACTAGTGGAGGGACCTGATAATTGCAAGTTAGTCTTAGTTTTTTACTTTGAAGCAACAGAGAAGAAAGTGGGAGTAGAATTGCCTTTTTGTTGTTAGATTGGTACAAAGATACACAGCAGAATTTCCCATAGAGCAGGGCTATGAGACTTCCCAAAATTCCCATCCTGTATTTGGCATTTGTGGCAGGTAGTGAGAAAAGCCAGTTGAGAGGAGCTGGGTCAGACAAATTAGTACTCCAGCTATCCATGTGGGTGTATAAGTAGCAACCCCAGTGGGATCAAGTGGTAGTCCCCTGGCTGCTGGAGTAATGCTCCAGTGATGGGCAGAGCTGCCTCTGTGGCCTAAAAGAGGTCACTTGGGGAGAGAGGGATTTCCAGTACCCACAAGTCCCATAAAATCCCTAGGCCTTTGACATAGGCAGTCTGTGGTCAGAATGCAAAACTGCACCCAGTGCCAAGTCCTCCCACCTCAGCTTGCCCCAGAAAGAGACTCATGGCAGTGGCACTATTTGCCCTTGGAGCACATGAAAACATCTGGTCTTCCTGTCTCCTCTTTCCTTGCAAGCTGCTGGCAGGATGCAGCTTGCCAGTCTGGACTCTCTTGAGATGGTGTGCCTTGAGGGCTGGATTACCTGCAAAGCTCCACGTGGTTTCCATAGTGTGCTGCTAGGCAGTATTTAGTCAATTTCCCATATGGCACTGGTATCCTGTGAGACTGGAGGGACAAAGTCATGGCATATGCCCAGAACCAAGGTTTCCTCACTCACCTTTTCCCTGTGTCCAGAAATCACACGTGGTCTGCACTGACAATCCCCTGGAGGAGGCTTCCTGGTTCCTACCTATGTCATATAATTTATTTCCTCTTTGCCTACTGTGGGTCCCCCACTTGTCTGGGTGATTTTCTGTGTATGTTCTTGGCCGACCTGTTTTGAGTGCTGAGATTCTCTCCTATTTTGATTCCTGTCCATGAGAAAGTCTCACTCTGGCTGCTTCTAGTCAGCCATCTTGAACTCTATTTAATCTTACCAAGATTTTTTCAATCCTTAGTTTTAAAATTTCTCTCTACCTAATGGTTTGTGTTTAAAATTTTTTAAAAATTTGCACTATGTTTCATACTTAAGAATTCAGTTAAAAAAAGAAAATGGTCAACTGATCAGATGAATTCCTGAAGTTATAGATGTTGTACGATCAGTTTTAGTTATTCTTTTTGATGATTTTCTGCATTGATTTTTGGAAACACTCAAGAGATAAATGTGATTAAATTGCAGACAGACACTGCCTGACCATCTCAGCATTAGTGAGTCAATCTTTCCTGTAGACTACTTTGCTATATCCTAATATTCAGGAATGTTTAAATTACTGGGTTTCCAATCATCTAATTTTCTTATTACATTCATTACTGCTTCTGGTATAATAATAAGGGTAATTATGTGTTAGGTCCAACCAAAAACATATTAACCAATCTAAACCTTTCAAATAAAGGAATCAGCGAAATAAGTCGTGAGACAGCTGAGAACATGAACAAGTGTTGGTAAGGGATTAGGAAACTCGATCTACATCTAAAGCTAGTGTATTAGGTCTCAAACGTGGATGCATATTAAAATATGATGCCTAGTTAGTGCCCCAGAAGTTCTGATATAATTAGTCTCAATGTGGTCTAAACATTAGGATTTTAAAATCTAAAGTGTCCTCAATGTTGCCAGCACATGGGCTAAGAACAATAGGAGGAAGTGATTTTTCTATGTCTTGAACCCACATTTCAAAAGTTAGAAAGTGCTAGGGCCTGGCCAATGGCAACTAGAGCTGTGAAAACTTTGCATTCACTACTGGAAATACCATAAGAAGTTGAGACAGAAGGGGGGGGTACTTGGGTTGCTCCTCTTCTTTCTTCCTTGGGAGTTCTACCAGTAACTCCTAATGATTCAAACTACCTAGAAGCCAGAAAGCAAGAGAGCTTGAGAAATGCATTCTCTATAGCATAGACAAAGCTCAAGAAGAAAGGTGTAAACATTTAAGATAGAAGAAAAAGTTGACAACTGGCCACCATTTTCTAGATAATCATTTAGAAAGCCTTAAAACCAAGTAAGTTGTTTGAAATTAGCTTCCAATGTATTTTTCTGTAATAATTAACTATATTAGTACTCTAGTTTTCATTAAATGTTAATGAAAACAGTATCATTTCAATTTTGTATTTTTCTATAAATACTAATATTGCTAAAATAATGTCTAATTGTAATTATTTTATACATTTCCTTTTCTCATTACATTTTATTCCCTATTATAACACTTACAGTATCTTTATATGCAATAACTAAAAAATATTTAAATAATATGAATATTTATCACCTCATATAACTGTCTTGCCCATTGTGCCCTTCACAATATATATTCTCTTTAATAATATCATAGAAGCCGGGCTCGGTGGCTCAGCCTGTAATCCCATGCTTTGGGAGGCTGAGGTGAGTAGATTGCCTGAACCCGTGGGTTCGAGACTCGCCTGGACAACTTGGTGAGACCTCATCTCTACAATAAGTCAAAAATTAGCCGGTCATGGTAGCGCGCGCCTGTAGTTCCAGCTACTTGGAAGGCTGAGGCGGAAGGCTGAGGCGGAAGGATCGCCAGAGCCCAGCAGGTCGAGGCTGTGGTGGCTGGGAGCGGCCACTGCACTCCAGACTGGGCGACAGAGTGAGACTCCAACTCAAAATAATAATAATAATAATAATAATAATAATAATAATAATATCATAGAGACCAGAGTTAGGGCAGGTTACAGGATTCATTTACTGTGTTATTGATATTTTCCCCACCCTTTTCTTATTTCACCAGTGATGCCACTTTCTCCCCTAATGGTTATAACATAGCTGTAGCATTTCCTAGTATTACATCAATGAACAACCATATTTTGAATAAAAATGAGCACTTCCTCCTGTCACCCTCTTATTTATAGAGAAGATAATATAAAGATATATCTTTGGCAGTAGACAGCAGACATTCTTGCTACTGTCCTGCCCATTGTGCCCTTCACAATGTATATTCTCTTTACGAAATTTCTTTTTTAGCTAAAACAAAAGGTAAATCTTCAATATCCCTCTGACTTAATATCTAAGATTGGGTCACTTGCTTTCATCCTAGCCATAAGGGTTAGTAAGAAAGTTAGTGTCCAACGGTTTCAGTCTCTAAACGGACTGGGAACATTGGGAAGACAGCCAGGAGTCTAGGCCACCCTACTCCTTCAACTCTTTCACTTCCATCCCTCCATCAAGACCTTTCCAACACCCACCACAAC
This sequence comes from Carlito syrichta, assembly GCF_000164805.1. NCBI lineage: Eukaryota > Metazoa > Chordata > Mammalia > Primates > Tarsiidae > Carlito > Carlito syrichta. Next base: position 1,444 of record NW_007246139.1, on the reverse strand, counting down.
ATCGTCCAAATACTTTCTTTCATTAGAGATGTTCTTCTTGGTGATGTTGTAACCCTATAGTGCAACACATGAACATGTGTTTTTATGTATATGTTGATATTCTCATTCAACATAACTTAATGGAAAGCCCAAAATTTGGTGGGTAGAACTCTACTTCAATTCCTTTAATGAGCTGATGTGATGTTATTAAATAGTAAACTATTGATCAATATCATATTTGATCAGATATGAATGACTTATCAACCAATTATACATGACAACTATTTTATTATGGTGTCCTTCCCAATGTAAACAATACTGCAATAAATATGTGTGCATACATTCCCTTACGTTGTTTTATTTTTATGCACAGAATGATCAAAGGGAATTGCTTGATAAAAATATATACATTTAATTGATATTTTTAGATTGCCTTTAAAAAATTTGTATTAGTGATACAAATCTCTGGCAATATTAGAATCTTATGTTTTCTTCATTTTTTCCAATTTTGTTTAGTTTGTCTTAAATAATGTTGAGTCTGATTATCTATTTTTGTACTTATTACAATTTCGGGGAATTGCCCATTCATATTCTCTGCACAGATATTAAACTCTTTGTATTTTCATTGTGCGTTCTTAGTAAAGCTTGTATAATTTAAGTCTTTGCACACAAGTTATTCACATTTTAAATATTTTTAAAGACCTATACTATTGCTGAAAAATCTCATGGTATATTTTACCATAAAAATATTTAAATATTATGCATGTTAACATGTATTTGTTTTTTTTTGTTGTTGTTGTTGTTTGTTTGTTTGTTTTGAGTTGGAGTCCCACTTGGTCGCCCACACTGGAGTACAGTGGCCGCTCCAGGCCACCGCAGTCTCGACCTGCCCGGCTCTGGTGATCCTCCCGCCTCAGCCTTCCGAGTAGCCGGAATTACAGGCGCGCGCTACCACGCCCGACTGATTTTTTGATTTATTGTAGAGATGAAGTTTCACTGCCCAGGCGGGTCTCGAACCCGCAGGCTGTCAATTCACTCACCTCGGCCTCCCAAAGGCCCGGGATTACAGGCTGAGCCACCGAGCCTGGCTGTATTTGTTTTAATAGTATCCGGGTTCCTAGTTTTGTTTGAGATGGTCATCTCTGCCCCAATATTATAAAAGCAATCTATTTGATTCTATGATATTATTAACATATTACTTTTATTCATCAGTACTGTATTTAATATCACATAAAACATAGGTATATTTTTCCTTCCATTTGGAAAACTGGATGTCTTAGCACCATAAATAAATGAATCACCTTTTGTTTTCCAAAATGGAATTTCAGATTTTTAAATTTAATAAATAAACACATATATTATAAAATGTATTTTTCGGAGACGGGGCAAGATGGCGACGGCATATGTGAACTGGTGAGATTCTCTGAACGTGAGTTCCCAAAAAGGCTATCACTTCGCTACCCCC
>NW_007246138.1:0-9741 GCF_000164805.1 Carlito syrichta | reverse complement strand
GGTCGAGGCTGCAGTGGCCGGAAGTGGCCACTGCACTCCAGTCTGGGAGACAGAGTGAGACTCCAACTCAAAAAAAAAATAAAAAAAATTGCTTTGTGTAAGAATATGATGCCTTTTTTGCAAGGTTGTGGTATTTGCAGTTGCATGTGATGATTCTTGTGATCGATCAGTTGTGCATGCCTGAGATCTCTTTCTTCATAGCTTTCCCTGGCTGTTAATTCTCAGAGTCTAACACAAGTGACTTCATTTTGATACGGAAAACATTCACAATAGAAAGATTTTCCACCTAAACATCTGAATGTGGTAATTGGGGTTATCTTCTACCTTAAACAACCACATAGGACTCTTTATATTCTAATGATATTCTTAAGTTAGGGTGACTTGTACTTGAGAGAACCCCTTATAAACAGTTTCTCATGATTTCCCAAATCCCACCATATCAAGGGATTCTGGGATTTCTTTTTTGTCAGAGTTCTTTGTCCTCCTCCAGGAGTCTCTGAATTAGCAAAAATTATGAAATAATATTTTAGCAAGGGTTGAAAATTTTTTAATGGTGATTTGAATTCTCTTCAAACTGTGGAATCCAAGATGAATCACTTAGCCCCAGTGATCCTCAAAATACAAGAGTTCTTGATATCATAACTTCTCAAGAGAGAAAAGCTTGTGCACTAATGGGTAAGAAGGGTTGGTTTCTTATTAACTTTTCAGGACTTGTTGTCCAAATTGGAAAGTCCTTCAACAACATATATCAGTTTTTAAAAACCACATTAGAACTGGCTCTCTCTTCAGTTGTCAAATCTTGGCTCCTGAGAACCTTGGGTCAGAAGAATTTTTCAGTCCTTGGATATCATTCTTAGAGGAATTGTGTTTGGGTAACCCAGGTGCTCGTGTTCTCTCAACGGTTTAGATTGCTTTCCAGAACCGCTTCCATCCCAAATGATTGACATCAGGGTGAGACAACCAACACTCACAGTGAGATTGGTGACAGCAGCTTGATGACTCAAACGCAGTGTACCCGCTGATGAGGATGCCATCCCCCGTTTGTTCCCCCAGTGACTATATAAATAGTGGTAGCTGAGGGTAACACTAGGCCATTTGGTCACACTCTCAGTTTTCCCAGAGGATGACCAGAGGCAGAACAGTTAAAATGGTGACCAGCTTGAACAATTTGTGCGCAAACAAAACCAATTAGAACATCAAAATATCTTTCACTCCGTTAAGCTGCACATGTGAGAGAAACTTAACTTGAATCATTCTGGTAATTTATTTTTTGTGAGAGTTTTGTCCTCAATGGTACTCCCAAACGAAAGTTTTTGATACTTTAGGGACTCAACAGAAAGAGCTTGTAACAACATCGGTGAGAAGTGTTGCATTCTGGTAAGAGCTTGTTAGGCAGAAACAAACCTTAAGCTCAGCCGATCCTAAGCAGCTGACCAGCATATGATCATGTGTCTAGAGACTTTTCAACAAGGTGTCCTAAACCACAAAAGAGGAATCTTGTAACCGTAACCAGTCTAATGATTTCTTTATTTTGCATTCATTTTCTTCATAAATACTTGGCTCTGATGATGGGTTATCAGAACACTAATCTCCTTTTTGTTTGGTGTCCTCCAAATCATGCGCTGCACTTTATTCAAAGAAACTCTTTAAATTGTTGTTATGCCTCACATTATTCTTGTACAAAGGGTCCTGGAAAATACCTCGGCCTGATTGCTGTCTGAAAGTAGGAAGAGCGTTAAGAACTCCCACCTTCACCCTGCCATATCCACACCCTAAATTCTCACTCTAAGTTTTGCTGGTGTGCTTTCACAGAAGCCTTGGCCTTAGTCATGAAGGCCAATCACACCCTCTTGGTACCTCTCTGCCTCCCTGAATGATCCACTGTATTTGCTGACATAAAGTGTAACTGACCATTGGGGAAAACAACATTTCTATTCCCTTTACTTAGGAGATGACATCACTGGCTTCATGACTCTGTTTTAACTTTGGAATATTTTGATAATTTAGTTGTGATCAAGCATTCCTACTCAGGAAACTTCCAGGCTTTTTTTCTTCTACCTAATGTCAGGGAGAGATTGAACCCTTCTGTGTCTCACACTTAAGACCAAGAAGGTCACAGATTAGTAAAACTCCACCAATGTTTGTGGTGTTCATCAATTTAAGAATCCTTCACTTTCATCCTGTTCCTAATACTTTCCTTTTTATGATTACCTATCTGATGAAATAAATGAATCTGGAGAAAACAAAAAACCTAATCAGGATTAAGTGGGTGGAGATTCAGGAATCTAATCAGATATCATTTTCTGACTGGAAGACACTAGTTGAAAAGAGGTGGCGTATTAGGAAGACAGACAAGTGCATCTGAGGAGCTGCTGGGGAGAACAGAAGTCTGGAGTCACTGTCTGGTTCCTGTGAGGTGTGAGCCCGCTGTCAACCACGTCAGATCTGGTAAGTCCTGCTCTTCCATGAAGATTCACCATTATGATCAGTCATCAGTCAGACTTGTCCAAATTGAAAAACCAGCAATTTCTTTTTCCTGTCTTTTTCTATGAAGAGATATAAGCCTTTGATTTTGCCTATAAGTGCAGTGTTGACATCCTCTTAGACATTTCAGTTTGAGCTTGGTTTGCATCACTTTAAAATTGCTCCACCGGTTAGATTTTTAAAGAAAAATTAAAAATCAATTATCGAAATTTTACTTCTTGACTGTTAAGCATATATTTTGTGTGCCCTTAAAATATGGTTTCTCAACTTTGGGGTTTTAGCATGGAAGCTTTCATTTTAATGAAAAGCTTAAAAATGTTCTATAAAATCTTTTTAGGAGTTGAGTCTTTGTTCTAAATATGGGTTGTATTCCTTCCTCTAACCACATTTCTAAGCGGTCACTTCTAAAAGTGTGAGGCATGGGCCTTGGGATCCACATCTGAGAGTTAGTGTTTCCCATCTCTAACTTCTCCGTGCTCAGAAATACTGCAACGTGACTTTTACATGTCCTCAATTAGTTTTTGAAAATGCAAAGAAACGAAAGCCCATCCTAGAGATGTCCCCTTCATTAATCCCAGCAAGGTTAAGAAATGAGCATGTGAGTTGTGTTGTGCCACATGACACACCCACATGCATGTCCTAGGGGTTTGAGTGATAACCCGTAATATCCCCCAAATAGGGTAAGAGGAATAGAGTGGAGGCTCCTCGAATCCACTCCTCAGTTTGAATAGGATCCAGCAGAGCACTGAACGGAAGCTAATGGGCTAGTGGCCACCTTGTCCTCCTAAGCACTTGTGGAAAGATTTTCCTGGAGGCAGCATGGGCAGTAGCTTTGTGACCACTGAGTGCACAGTGGATTTGGAATAAGCTGAAAACTGTTCCACTTTTGCCAGAGCAGTGACACTGGACCTGAGAAGAGAAGACGTGCTCAGCCATGGCCAGAGCATGATGTCTTTTCTTGGAATGAATCCCCTGATTTTCATTCATTGCAGAATCATGATGAGCCTCCAGACCCCTCCCAGGCTCCTGGAACTGGCAGGGCAGAGCCTGCTGGGGAAGGAGGCCATGGCCATCTCTGCTCTGGAGGAGCTGCCCATGGAGCTCTTCCCATCCCTGTTCATGGAGGCCTTCACCAGGAGATGTAGTGAGACACTGAAGGCGATGGTGCAGGCCTGGCCCTTCCCCCACCTTCCTCTGGGCTCCCTGATGAAGACGCCTCAACTGGAGATTTTAAAAGCGGTTTTGGATGGACTTGATGGACTGCTTTCCCAGAACGTTCGCCCCAGGTGAGGTGACCCAGGTGTAAGGGAGGGTCCGGGAGTTCTGGGAAGGGGCAGCTGGGTCAGGTAGAGTGGGGGTCCTAGGATAGACCAGAGGCTTCTGATGGTGCCAGTGAGGAAGTCCAGAGAGGTCTTGACCTGCTGAGCCTCTTCTTGGAAAGAGTTACCTGACGGTAGGACTGCTTACCATGCAGGGACCACTGGGGGAACTGGAACTTCAATCCTCCCACTGGAACTGAAAGGTACTGGAAGTGGAGACCAGGCTGGATCAAAAACGAAAGGGCATGAAGAAAAGTCAGGGAGAGGGAGAGGACGCGGGGATGGAAACAGTCGAGGTCCACAGTGTGGAGTATAAGCTTAGGTCAGTGGTGAGTTTCTGGACCAATGCTAAGAATTTCCTCTTTTTTTTGACTCTGAGGAGGAAGTGGAAACTGCAAGTGCTGGATTTACGGAATGTTGACCAGAACTTCTGGAGTGTGTGGTCTGGAGCCACTGTGTGCTCCTCAGAGGCCTTGAGTAGGAGGAAAACAGTGGAGGACTGTCCACGGAGAGGACGGCGGCAGCCATTGAAAGTGTTCATAGACCTTCATTTAAAGGAAAGAACCTTGGATGAATTCCTTATCTTCCTCTTTCTGTGGGCCAAGCAGAGAAAAGGTTTACCACACATATGCTGCAAGAACCTAAAGATCTTAGCAATGTCCATCAAAAACATCAAAAAGGCCCTAAAACTGGTTGATCTGGGCTGTATCCAGGAGGTGGAAGTGAATTACACCTGGACATTGTCCACCCTGGCACAGTTTGGGCCTTACTTGGGCCAAATGCGTAATCTCCACAAATTTGTCCTCTCCAACATCTATGTTTCTCCCTACATTTGCCCAGAGAAGAAGGAGGAGTTTGTTGCCCAGTTCACCTCTCAGTTCCTCAAGCTGGATCACCTCCAGAAGCTCTACATGGACTCTGTCCCCTTTCTTGAAGGCCACCTGGATCAGCTGCTCAGGTGAGGCAAGATGGGGAGCTGTCTCTGCAGACCAGAGCAAAGCCTTCCTTTGTAACTGTAAACACTGAAGGACGTCTGCTGTGTGCCAGGCAGGGGTGATGTCACAGTGGAGAAGATTCTAGAATGTCAACATACTGTGATGGTCACTCTCTACCCTGATGTGGGAACTACTTAACCACCAATATAGGCTGAGGTATAAAATAGGGTGGATTGTTAGAGAGTGACACAATGCTAGGAAGCTATCTATTGGGATGCTCAAGTCTGGTGGGTGCATTTGTGAATTCTTACTATGACTAAGTTGGAAAGCATATCTAGTCTGCATCTGCAAATTTCAAAATATAAACTCTGTCCTCACAAGCTTAGTGAGCATGAAGGAACTTGACTCTAATCTTGTCAGTCAAAGATTGTTTTGAGCCTCAGGTAAGGTAATTAACATGGGAAATGAATGATTCTGGAATAGAGGGTGATGGAGTAGACGTGAAGAATAGTAGAAGTGATGGATGGTTTGCTGATGGTTCAGGTATGTCAGTGAGCCCTGCAGGCTGGCAACCCGAGCTGATGTTGCTGGATCCTGCCTGGGTCTGTCCTATATACATGTCTCCACTAGGCTCCTATGGCAGTGGTCGGTGGTATTTATTTATTTTGTCAGAGTTTCACTCTGTCATCCAGGTGAAGTGCAGTGTCCTACTCACAGACACCGCAGCCTTGACCCGCTGGGCTCAGGCAATCCTTCTGCCTCAGCCTTCCAAGAAGCTGGAACCAGAGGTGGATGGCACCATACCTGGCTGATTTTTTCTTAATTATAGAGATGAGATCCTACCAACTTGCCCAAGCTGCTCTCCAACCACCGGACTCAGGCAATCCTCTGGCCTCCACCCTCCAAAATGCTGTGGTTATAGGCATGAGCCACCACATCTAGCAATTGGTAGTATTTACAGATGGAGAAAGGGAGGTTTAGAGCTTCTGTGGACTTGACCCACTCAGTGAGTGAAGGTGAAAGACTCAGTTTCCTTTTTGTTGTTGTTGGAGTCTCACTCTATTGCCCAGGCTGGAGTGCAGTGGCATGCTCACGACCACAGAGCCTCGATCCGCTGGACTCAGATGATCCTTCCCACCTCAGCCTTCCAAGTAGCGACAGACACATGCCACCACACCCGCCCAATTTTTTGATTTATTGTAGAGACAAGGTCTCGCCAAATTTTCCAGGCTGGTCTCGAACCCACGAGCTCAGGCAATCCTCCCGCTTGGCCTGTCCTATATACATGTATCCACTAGGCTCCTATGGCACTGGTTGGTGGTATTTGTGTGCTGGGATTATAGGCCTGAGCCACCATGCCCGGTTGACTCGGCCGCCTACGAGGCTGAGTTGAGTAACCAGCCCCATTTCCCCTAGCATCCTGGGTGTTGGCCATCCAATAGTCAGAACAGCCTTGAGCTTGGGGAAAACTGTCATCTTCCACTTGAGGTCATTCTCTTCCACTCCTCATGACGATTCCCAGGACTGACTGCTTGTGTCTCCTCAGGTGCCTGAAGAACCCCTTGGAGACCCTGGCAATAACTAACTGCCTGCTGTCCGAATCAGACCTGAGGCATCTGTCCCAGTGCCCGAGCATCAGTCAGCTGAAGGCCCTGGACCTCAGTGGCGTCAGACTGACCCACTTCAGTCCCGAGTTTTTCCACGTTCTGATAGAGAAGACAGCTGCCACCATCCAGACCCTGGACTTAGACGGGTGTGAGATCATGGACTCCCAGCTCAACACCATCCTGCCAGCCCTGAGCCGTTGCTCGCAGCTCACCACCTTCAGCTTTCGTGGAAATCCCATCTCCATGGCCGCCCTAGAGAGCCTGCTGCACCACACCGTCAGGATGAGCACGTTAAGCCTGGAGCTGTACAATGTCCCTCTGGAGACCTGTGGTGGCCTGGGTGTGCTCCACCAAAGGAGATTTTCCCAACTTCGAGATGAGCTGATGGAGACACTGAGGGACTTAAGAATTCCCAAAAGGGTTTTGTTCTGTACCGTCCCCTCCCCTTGCTGTGGCAACAGTGCATTCTATGGTCTGGAACCCTGTCAGTGCTGCTGTTGGATGCCTGCCTAGTTGGGTGCATATCTCAAAAGCGTTCTACAGGGCACTTGGAAACTGTCTAAGACATAGGTATCATGAGCATAAGACCCATTCTTTCAGATGCTTGCTCAGTGTGATTGGGAAACAGAAAGGTCATGCAGCTGTGGGCAAGCCCAGAAGGGAAATGTTGACCTAGGGAGTAAATGGGACCGTTGGAGACATGTGTCCGTGTAGAGTCAGAAACAGGAATCTGAATTTCTCAAGTAAGATTTGTACTTGAGAAGCACATGAGGAGTTACCCCTGCATGGATCACTATAAGGAAATGGTCATTAATAAAAAGAACCTCGGTGTAAATTCTCTGGTGTCCTCCATGATCCTTTAACCTGTTTGAACAACTTACCCCTTGGGGATTGCCAGTCACTGATAAGGAGAAAAGAAGCACTGAGCTGTTTGAGGGATGAAGTTTGTCTCTAGGAAGTCAAGGTGTCAATTCCCTTCCATCCCTTTCTTCCATCTGGACATTTATCTTGCGATTTTCTGCAGCTGCTCGGTGTGTTAATACATACCAGGTGGGCACACAGGGCCTGGAACATTCTTAGTGAGCAAGTGTGAGTCACTGGAGTAAAGCCCTTTCAAGGGCTCTTGGTGATAACCGGATGCTGAGACCCATTTCTTTCCTATTCAGTGGATCCAGAGAATCAGTTCCTGGCTACTGTCTGTGTTGGGAAAGGGCTTCACTGCACAGGGTGTGGACCCGAGCGCTGGGAGGGGACACACCGTAAGGGGGGCATCCCCAAATCCCGGAATTTATTTATGAAAAGTTGTGTATTTATTCTTAAACGTTTAAGCATTGGACACCTTCGAGGTACTTCCTGCTTGATGCAACACACCTATCATTTCTTCTACCGCATACAAGGATTTTTTAGTGCTCCTGACATTTTTTTCCTTCATCTCTTCCATGCCAGCAAAATATTTCCCTTTGAGGACTTTGTTCATCGAAGGAAACAAACAAACAAAAAGGTTGCTGGGAGTGAGATCAGGGGAATAGAAAGTGTGGGGCAGGGGGGTCATTCTGGGTTTTGACCAAAAACTGCTGAACACTCAGCCTGATGTGGTAGGTGTGTAATGATGGAAGAACCAGTCACCTGTTTGCCACAGCTCGGGATGTTTCTTCTGTAAACTGTGACACAACCTTCTCAGAATTTCCACATAAAAACTTTGGTTGACCGTTTGATTCAGAGGAACAAATTCTGAGTGTACGGCAAAGAGCCAACCTCCAATAGAAGAGAATTCCAGGTTTTTTGGGTCCCCCTTGTTTACTCTCTGCAGTCGCAGGGCATCATCCTCCCATGCCTGTCAACTTGGTGAGTCGCTGTCCTTTCTGAATGAAATGAGTTGTGGCTACTAAAATATCCAAATCCCCTTGTAGCAAATACTAAGACGATAAGGAACGCAACACCTTTTAAATGTTTTTATATGACAGTCACAAACTTATCTTCAGGGAGGAGCTAGCTCAAGGCGATGAGGCATCTCAACATCTCTCTTCTTCAGTCAAGGAGGTTAGCGTGGCATGTTTTGCCATCGCATATCAGCCGGGTGTGGTGGCTCACATCTGTAATCCCAGCACTTTGGGAGGCAGAGGTGAGAGGATTGCCGGAGCTCAGGGGCTTGAGACCAGGCTGGGTAACTTGGCAAGACCTCATCTCTACAATAAATCAAAAAATCAGCTGGGCATGAAAGTGCGTGCCTGGAGTTCCGGCTACTTGGAAGGCTGTGTGGAAGGATCACCTGAGCCAAGCAGGCCAAGGCTGCAGTGGCTGTGAGCATGCACTGCCTTCCAGCCTGGGGACAGAATGAGACTCCTACTCCAGAGAAAACAAAAAGAAAGAAAGAAATCACGTACCATGAGAAAATGAAGAGCAATGACATGCCTGTGGGCAGTGAGTGGCTTTCCCTGTGAAGAGTGATCCTAAACAAAGGACACCCAGCGAGCAACCCTGCTGGGGGTTCAGGGGCTGGTGTTGGGCAAGAACCTGTGACACGAGCCTTAGTTTCCCTGTAAAATGAGGATGAAGTTACCCGCCAGCTCCTGGGACCTTTGTAAGATCTCAAAAGAAGATGCACTTGCAGGATTTGGCATGGGGCATGGCATACAAGAAGAGCTCAATAAGTGCATCTTTTCCTCCTATTTCCTTTTAGCAGAAGCCCCCAGCATTTTCATCCTTCAACCTGAGAACTAAAAATAAAATTCTCCAACCAACTTAACACACCCCCTCTTGGCCAAGGACATCCCAGAGAAACTTTACAAACCAAGACACCAGCATGGCAAGATGAGAGGCTGGACAAGGCTTCGTTTTACCCTCTCCCTTTTGTGGCTTAGACACGATCACTTACCAGCATTAATGTTAACACAGAGATCATAAGACACAGAATGGCCTATTTCCGTTAATGAGGTACCAAAATATAATAAAGAGGATCTAAGGACATGCCAGGTCAGGGTTAAGTCCTGCACGCTTATACTTAAAGGATGAACTGCTTTCCTTGTGAAATGCCACAAAGATTTTCCTTTGCTCTAGTTGCTAAACGAGAAAGAAGCACTGACCTCAGGATAAGCGATATTCAAACAATTGCAGCTCATCCACCCCAAGACACTAACTGACCCCCTAGTTCCGACAGCCGTAACTACAGCTTTGATTGGACAACACGTTGATTTCAGTAACTTTCTCTTTATAAGAAACCCCCGACAATGGTCTGGTTCTGGTTGGTGTACGAAGACTAGCACTTGCCTGCTTTCGTGTCCCTGCTTCACCTTTTGAAATACAGGGACTAGCTGAAGTGCATTTAAATGGGAAGTCTTCAGCCCTGAGTGAACACGGGACATATGTCGCCTGCATGTTTATTCAGGATGCATGAGT
>NW_007246137.1:150545-151022 GCF_000164805.1 Carlito syrichta | reverse complement strand
CCCAGCTCTTCCCGAAGCTCTTCGAGTCCCCCGAGGTAGAGCCGGCCTCCTCCCACATCCCGGCCCTGTGCTTGCCTCTGTCGTTTGTATCACATGTTCTTTTCCCAGCAGACTTTCCTACTAGTCTGCAGGTGCTTTGGGGATGGGGTCTTGTCTTCTCCATCTCTGTGTTTCCGGGACTAGGCCGGGCCGGAAAAAGAGAAACAGGATACTGATCATAATCTGAGTTCCTTGTGCGGCATTTAGCCTCAGAAATAACTGAGAAAGTAGAGTGCCTCATCAGTATTGTTTACAAGGGTAACTCAGCATCTTGTTACATTCTCTTGATTGTCTTTGTAGTTTGGGGCCATTTACTTAAGTGCTGCTGGCTGTATTGGTGTTTCTCTGCCATTGTTTTTTCATGGACCTTTCCTTCATCTTAGTATTGATGAATATGAATTTCTTTTTTTTTTTTTTTTTTGAGTTGGAGTCTCACTT
>NW_007246137.1:137271-150264 GCF_000164805.1 Carlito syrichta | reverse complement strand
AGGCGGGTCTCGAACCCGCGGGCTCAGGCAATCCACTCACCTCAGTGGGATTACAGGCTGAGCCACCGAGCCTGGCTATGAATTTCATTTTAAGCCCTGTGTTTTTCTTTTTCTTTTTTCCCCCACGTCTGGATCTCTCTCTGTCATCCAGAGTGGCCTGCAGTGGCCCCATCATGGCGTGCCACAGCCTTGACCTCTGGGGCCCAGCGATCCTCCTGCCTCAGCTTTGCGAGTAGCTGGGACTGTGGCGATCCTCCTGCCTCAGCCTCCAAAAGTGCTGGGCTTAAAGACTTGAGCCACTTTGTTCAGCCAAGCAGTCTGTTTTCCATGAAGATGCACATTTACATTGATCTGTTTTGATTTCACTCAGTAAGAGGATTGGATGAACATCATTAGGCGATGGGACAGTGTGCCCCAACCCAAACGGAGGAGGTCGAGCAGATGCAGAACAGGAGGGTTCCTGGCATCTGCTTAGGAAAGAGAGGTGAGTAGTTGAGGGCTGTACTCTGGGCAGACTAGGCCAGTCAGCAGCCCGTCAGACAGGGGGTCCCAGGAGGCGTGAAAGGCCTCTGCAGAAAGCAGACCCACGAGCAATAGTTGGGTTGTTTGCACTTTCCCACCCCCGGCCAGCCTTCCAAGACTGCACCTGCATAGTCAGATATTCCCAAGTGATGAGGAGCAATCCATTGTTTTTGTTTGGCATTCATGTGACACTCAAATGGGTGCGTTTGTGTCTGCTCACTTTGTGTCGTAGCTATTTTCCCCCTTTCCCATCCTCATCGATGCTCAGTTTTATTCTTTGAGTGTGCAGAACGCTAACTTGCCCCCATAAGGGAAAAGCGTACAAGAAGCTGTACTCAGGGTGTCTCTCTCTTCCCCATAGGTCCCGCTCCGTTCTCTTCCTTGTAGGCGAGGAACTTCGTTGTTCTCTGGCTTATCGTTACTGTAAAGAGAAGCAGACTCTTGCTCTTTTTCTTAGTTTTCCTCTGTCTTACACCAAATGTACCGGGTACGCTCTTTCTCACTTTGCCTTTCTGACTTTGCGGCATATCCTGAGAATGCTACCTATCAAGTCAGAGATGTTCCTCATTCCTTTTTTGTACTCCGTGGTGTATGTGCCATAGTTTGTTTAGCCAGTGCTCCATGTGCAGACTTTTAGGTAGTTTTCCAGGTTTTGCAGTTACTAATAAGGCTGTAATGAATCACTCTGTGCATTTTTACTTCCTTGTTAATTGGACATGTGTCCTCAGTGTAGATTTTGTAGAAGTGGGATTTCTGGGTAAAAGCATACATAGTTTTGTTAGTTGTTGGCAGATTTCCCTCAACAGGGGGTTTGCCTGTTTGCATTCCCAGCAGTGTATGAGGGATCTCTTTCCACAGACTGATCAACAGAGTATGTTGTCAAGCTTTGAAAACTTCTTAAACTGACAGGTGAGAAATGGTATCTTAGTAGTTCCTATTTGCTTTTCTCTTGTTATGAGTACTGTTGCGTGTTTGAAGACCATTTTAATATTATCTCTTTGTGACTTGTCCAGTCCGTCCATGTCTTTTGCCTGTTTTTCTGTAGGATTTTTAGTATATTTTTCCTCAATTTTTGAGAATTCTTAACACATTCTAGATAATGGCTCTTATGTATGATGTGTATTGAAAATATTTTCTTCCATTTTGTCTTTTCTCTCTCAATTTAGCATATAGTATTTTCCCATGTAATTTTAAAAATATAGTTCAATTTATCAATCGTTTGTTGCATCTGATTCATAGTTTGAAAGCTTTTTCTTAACCCAGGTCATAGAGGCATTAATTCTTTTTTTCTTGTAGGTATTGTACAGCTTTTTTAAATATTTGGAGTTTTTTTTTTACAGTAAACTCCATTTATTGACCTCCAGATATAACAAAATTAAGATCTGCATGAGTTTTTTGAGAGGATCTTGACCCCATTCTGGCTGTGCTTACTGAAGTCAGTTCACTCCTGTTTCTGCAGCCTCTGTGTCTGTTTTCTGAGAAGCTAGGTGGTGTTCATGTGTCCGTTTCCTTTGCAGTCTCTCAGCATTTGGAATCATCGTAGGATGCAGAGGGAAAAAGCCAGAAAGACCCCGAAGCTTTTCCATAGGCTTGGAGAGGTGGACTCCACAGCCAATCCAGTACCGGATCCTGTCCAAGTTGAGGGCAATGGGTTATTCTCCATGACTGTCGGGCCATGGGTCATAGGAGTCCAGCTGCTCTACGAAATGGCCGCCTCTGGGACTTTTGTTGTGAGCAGCCACGATGTGGCAGAAGGGCTGGTTGGCACAGCCCCCCAGGGCAAGGCAGATGGCCCAGTGGTCTCCATGCTCAGCCTTGTAGAGGGGGCTCGTGAGGTGGGCCATGGTGCAGCGAGCATGTAGGTCCTTGGGGTGTCAGGCCCCCCCCATCAGTTCTATAGCCTTGGCAGGGCATGGGACTGATGCGGAAGCTCCCCACAGCCCGCCTGGGGCTGCCGCCCTCCCCCCCCCAGCCTGAATGCCTCGGCTCCAGAAGTGGCTGGATCTTTTGTTTTTTGGAGTTAATTCCTGTATATAATGTGAAGAATGAATCTGATTTTATCTTTTCTCAAATAGCCATATAGTTGCTGCAACACCATTAAAAAGACTTTCTTTTCCCCAGTAACTTAAGATACCATCTTTGATATCTATGTGTAGTTGGACAATTTCTGGACTTTCTCTCTTCTGTTCCATTTGTCTTTCTATCTATATACCAGTACCACGTTGTTTTCATTACAGAGGCTTTATAGTATATTTTAATATCTAGTATAGTTAGTAGCCTCTCACAGCTCTTCCTTTTGTTTTATCCCTAGCAGTTTTTGTGTGTCCACCATAGGGGATTTGGTTTTATGGTATATGAACTTGAACATCTTTCTGTGTTGTGGGCTGAGAATAGTACAGGTAGAAGGACTGAGTCCAAAAAGGAAATGAATGGAGCAGGGTCCCTGATGTGTATGGGTATAGGACACATGTTGCTGTTGATGTTTGTGGAATCCCACTGCCCACCCAGTAGCAGTCCTGCTTTAAGCAGTGCGGACTGTTCTGCCCAGAGGAATAAAGAAAGGGGGGCAGTGAATGAGGCTGTGCCACCATTCTTCAGTGGCCTCTGAGAATCTCTTATTTAGTACCTAATAGTACTTAATATTAAATTACCTACTAGTCATTTTGGGATGCTGTCTCAGCTGAACCACCTTTTGATTTAATGTCTGCAGGATGATGCTTTATTTGATCTTCCTGGTGATCTCCCGAGTTCCTAGCTTCTGTTCTTATGTTTTAATTCAGAGTCCTTGGTTCCCAGAAGCATAAGTTGTATCGTGAGTGTGATTCTTTTTTTTTTTTTTTTGAGTCAGGGTCTCGCTCTGTCACCGAGACTGGAGTGCAGTGGCACGCTAATGGCCATCCCAGCGTTGACCTGCTGGGCTCAGGCAGTCCTTCCACCTCAGCCTTCCAGGTAGCTGGAACTACATGTATATGTTACTGTGCCCAGATGATTTTTTGATTTATTGTAGAGATGAGGTCCCGCCAGGTTGTCCAGGCTGTTCTCGAACCTGTGGGCTCACGCAATCCCCTCACCTCGGCCTCTCAAGGTTTGAGCCACCACACCCAGCCATGAGTGTGATTCTTTATACATGTCCATTCCAAAGTCTATATCTTACTTTTCTTTTTTTTTTTTTTAAAGCTTTTAGCTTATCTAATATATCTTACTTTTCTTTTATCAACCCTGCTTCCTCCTTGCTTGTTTACATATAGAATTTCTGAGTAGAATTGATAGAATTTCAGAGTCCTAACCCAAAAGAGTCTGACACCCAGGGAAAGAGGGGGAGATACAAATTTTAATGAGGTCTAATCACAAATGTCTAATTGTCTAAGGCTGCGTGACAAGTAGCTTAGAACTGTTTTGTTTAATCCAGTCAGTGTGTCCAATAGGTGGATTCTGAGGGAGTGCCAGTCATGTGTCGAGGCCTTCAAGGGAATAAAGGGTCCTTGCCAGTGCCCTAGAGTCTGCCTTGGAAAGGAGTGTGCCTTTCTGGGGTCATGTGCTTTATCCCCAGGTTCTAACCCTGATCCAGTAACCTGGCCTCAACTTTTTAATTATAATACTATAATAAATAATAAATTCACCAAGTAACTGGAATTGTTCTCAGTGCTCTACATATATTCCCTCATTTAATATTCACAAAGACCCAATTGCTTTCATTTTACAAATGAGGAAACCACTACATAGAGAGACTAAATAACTTACTTCCTTTGCTTAATGGTTTGTGGTTTTGCTTTTCAACTCACTGTGGTAGCTTGTTCATAAGTAGGAATGAAAGCCTCTTTCCCTGGCAGGTCAGAGCTTGTTTTTCCATTTAGAGTTCTTCCCTGACTACCTGCTCTCCAGAGTCTCTGCTTTTCTGGGAGGGGATTTCCAGGAGGCCAAACAGCTCCAGGCAACTGCAGGATGCTTCCTTTCTCATCTCTACAATGATTGTCCTTATGATTTTATAACCATCTGATTCACTCTAATACCTCTGTCCACAAACTGATTGCTCCTCTTTAGTTTTGCTTGTCCTCTGCTGATCTTGTCTAACTTTTCATAATAAAAATGTTATGCCTAATGTTTGTCCTGCTTACTAATTTTTTCTTTCATTCTTCATATAGATCTTCCATCCTATTTTCCCATGATGAGATGACATTGTTCAGAGCCTGATGGGTATGGCCTTTGGTTCTGTGCGTCATTTCACCATGCCCTCACACAAGGCTATTATGCAAGATTAGAAAAGCTGTTTGTACCATTGAAAGCCCAGGGCTCTCATTTTAACATTAGCTCCACAGGGGTAGAAATGTGGTAATATCCACTGTTGTATCTTCAGTACTTAGAAATGGTATCTGACGCCAGGCGTGGTGCTCATGCCTGTAATCCCAACCTTATGCTGAATGAGGTGGAGGCGAGAGGATTGCCTGAGCTCAGGGGTTCGAGACAAGGAGAGACCTCATCTCTACAATACATCAAAAATTAGCTGGGTATAGTGGTATGCACCTATAGTTCTAGCTACTTGGAAGGCTGAGGTGGAAGGATCACCTTAGCTCAGCAGGTCAAGGCTGCTGTGGCCGTGAAAGTGCCGCTACACTCCAGCCTGGGCGACAGACTCTGACTCAAAAAGAAAATATATATGCCCTACCACGTGCAGTTGGTAACTATTTTTCCGGTGACTGAGTGAGTTTTGATGTGGTTCTTCCAGTTTTTTCTGAGCAAAGTGAACAGGTCTCCTTTTCGTTTTCTTCCTTTAGTGTCACATTTGGAGACAAGCACTGAGGATGAGGAACTGATGGAAAAGTATGGAGATGTTGGAAATGCAGAATCTAAGTGGCCAAAAGTGGAAGGTCTTCACGAGGATTCTGTGTGGGAATGTAAGGTTGGTGACATGCGTGATTGGGATAGCAAGGTAGTGAATCAACAGGAAAAGCCTGTGGGAAACAGGATGAAGGAAGACAAAAGCCGCTTCACGGAGATGCTCGGCAAAACCAAGAACATGGCCAGTGTAAAGACGGAACAGGAGGAGGAGGCATCTGAGAAGAGTTCACATCGGATCCCAAAACAGGCTACACCCCAGGCTGTCTCTGGGGGACAGAAAAGCAGTGAGCCTGGCAAATGTGTGGAGAACATAAATGGAAACTTCCGCCCCAATCCACGTCAGAAAGCCAGGACTGCTGAGAAATCACATAAATGTGATGAGTGTGGGAAGTCCTTCAAGTATAATTCCCTCCTTGTTCAACATAAAATTATGCACACTGGGGAAAAGCGCTATGAGTGTGATGAGTGTGGAGGGACTTTCCGGAGCAGCTCGAGCCTTCGGGTCCACAAGCGGATCCATACTGGGGAGAAGCCGTACAAGTGTGAGGAGTGTGGGAAAGCCTACATGTCCTACTCCAGCCTTATAAAACACAGAAACACCCATTCTGGGGAGAAGAACTGTAAGTGTGATGAGTGTGGAAAATCCTTCAATTATAGCTCTGTTCTGGACCAGCACAAAAAGATCCACACTGGAGAAAAGCCCTATGAGTGTAGCGAGTGTGGGAAGGCCTTCAGGAACAACTCTGACCTCAGGGTCCACAGAAGGATCCACACAGGGGAGAAGCCCTACGAATGTGACGTCTGTGGGAAAACCTTCAGTAACAGCTCCAGCCTCAGGATCCACAAGAGGATCCACACAGGTGAGAAGCCCTACGAATGTGATGAGTGTGGGAAGGCCTTCATAACTTGCAGAACGCTCCTCAACCATAAGAGCATTCACTTTGGAGACAAACCCTATAAATGTGATGAGTGTGAGAAATCCTTTAATTATAGCTCTCTTCTCATTCAGCATAAGGTCATCCACACTGGAGAGAAACCTTATGAATGCGATGACTGTGGGAAGGCCTTCAGGAACAGCTCGGGCCTCATTGTACATAAAAGGATCCACACAGGCGAGAAACCTTACAAGTGTGATGTCTGTGGCAAAGCGTTCAGCTATAGCTCAGGCCTCGCTGTCCATAAAAGCATTCACCCTGGGAAGAAAGCATATGAATGTAAGGAGTGTGGAAAATCCTTTAGTTATAACTCGTTGCTTCTTCAGCACAGAACTATTCACACTGGAGAGAGACCTTATGTATGTGATGTGTGTGGGAAAACCTTCAGAAACAATGCAGGCCTCAAAGTCCACAGGAGGCTCCATACTGGGGAAAAACCTTATAAGTGTGATGTGTGTGGGAAAGCGTATATCTCACCCTCTAGCCTTAAACATCATGAAGGAATTCACCTTAGGGAGAAACCCTATAAGTGTAGCTACTGTGAGAAGTCTTTCAACTACAGCTCTGCCCTTGAACAGCATAAAAGGATTCATACGAGGGAAAAACCCTTTGGGTGCAATGAGTGTGGAAAAGCTTTCAGGAATAATTCCGGCCTTAAGGTACATAAGCGAATCCACACTGGGGAGAGGCCTTACAAATGTGAAGAATGTGGGAAAGCCTACATCTCACTCTCGAGCCTTATAAATCATAAAAGTACACACCAGGCGTGTCCAAGCCACCGTCCACGGGCCACATGCGGCCCAGGACAGCTACTAATGCAACCCCACAAAATCTTATAACATCATGTGTTTCTTAGCATTTGTTTTCTTCTTGATCCCATGCATAGTTTTATTTTTAAAGTTTCAAAGTGATACTGCATTTGAAGTGAAACTTAAATTATGGCAAGCTCAAATTATGGAAAATAATTAACACATTTTGTTACATTGGCTAAATATAGTCCTGTGATCTGCCAAAAAATAGGCAGCTTTGCTTTCTGTCTTAACACAGGAATTTGAAAACAGATTTCAAGATTTCTAACAAATAATCTCTATTTTGCTGTATTTTTCACACCATTTTCAGTTGACATTAATATTTTACATCCAAGTTTTAAAATGGAATGCTTTGAGTTGCAGTTAGACATTCAACTGAAAGAAAGATTTGACCATGTCTCCTTATTGGACTTTTATAAGACCTGTCTTCCTAGAGAAAAATGCCTTATTCATGACATTGCTTTTTGGCAGCGCATACATTTGTGATCAATTATGAAACGAGCAAAGTTCAAACAAATATTTCTGACAAGCAACTTGAGAACTCACTAAGAATTGAGACCACTTCCATCAAACCAGACATTGATAGGTTAGTTTTACAAAAATAAAGTCAAATTTGTTATTAGTTTTATATTTTCACTTTTCTAAACTTTATTATAAAAATATAACAAAAAAGTCATGTATATACACTAACTATATTAAATAGTTTATATGCAGACCAAGACATTTTCTCTTTACTCAGAGCAGCCTCGGGAAGCCAAAAGATTGAACACCCCTGGTTTACACCCTGAGGAGAAGCCCTTGAAGTGAGATGGGTGAGAAAAGGTCTTCATCATATACTGAGCCCTTATAAACCACAAAAAAGGTTCACCTTGGAGAGAAGCCCTACAAATGCTACGTGTGTGAAAAATCTTTTAATTACACCTCCTTTCTCGACACAAAAGGGTCCACGCTAAAGAGAACTTGTATCAATGTGAAAAGTGTGAGAAGGTCTTCAGAAATAACTCAAGCCTTAGAGTTCATTAAAGAATCCATACTGGGAAAAGCTCTATGAATGTGATGTGTGTGGAAAAGCCTACATCTCACACTCAAGCCTTATCCTAAAAGTACCCATCCTGGGAAAACACCCTATGAGTGTGGGAAAGCTTTTTTTCTCAAGCAGAACTCTTATAAGCCATAAAAGAGTCCATCTTGGGGAGAAACCTTTCAGTTACAGCTCACTCCTCTCTCAGCACAAGAGGATCCACACCGGGAGAAGGCCTATGTATGTGATTGGTGTGGAAAGACCTTCAGGAACTACTCAGGCCTCATGATACATAGAAGGATCCACACAGGGGAGAAACCCTATGCATGTGACGAGTGTGGGAAGGCGTACATCTCACACTCAAGTCTTGTCAGCCATAAAAGCATCCACCGTGGGAAGCAACCCTATAGTTGTGAGTGTGGGAAGTCTTCAATTATAGGTCAGTCGTTGACCAGCACAAAAGAGTCCACACTGGAAGGAAGCCATACCGATGGAGTGAGTGTGGTAAGGCTTTTAATACCAGATCAAACCACGAAGCATAGACGCACCCACATTGGAGAGGAATCTTTCAAGTGTGACACGTGGGAAGTACAGTGGCACATCCCAGATGAGAACCTATGAGGGACGGAGTGCTCTGGATGGGACCAGGATGAGGATGCCTCTAGCATTTGCAGTGTCCCAAGTCTCAGACACTCAGTGGAGGAAGAACCTTTGAATAGAAGAACGTTCGAGGTCCTTATCCATGGCTTATAATTTATACGGTATAGATGTAGCCATTCTAGAGGATTATAAGTACCATCACCTTTTGTATGTGAATTTCAGTCATAGGCAGCCAGGAAGACTCCAATGTCATGTAGTTTAGCCCTTGTAGAATATAAAATAGTTCATACTGGGGATATAACCTGTTCAAGTGATGGAAGGTGAAAAAAATAAACATTTCTAGCTGGGCTCGGTGGATCAGCCTGTAATCCTGTGCCTTGGGAGGCTGAGGTGGGTGGATAGCCTAAGCCCGCGGGTTCGAGACCCACCTGGGCAACTTGGTGAGACCTCATCTCTACAATAAATCAAAAAATTAGCTGGGTGTGGTAGCGCGCACCTGTAGTTCCAGCTACTTGGAAGGCTGAGGTGGAAGGATCGCCGAAGCCCAGCAGGTCGAGGCTGCGGTGGCCGGGAGCGTGCCACTGTACTCCAGTCTGGGTGACAGAGTGAGACTCCAACTCAAAAAACAAAACAAAACAAAAAAAAACCATTTCTAGACATAAAAGGAAACACAAGTGAGAAAAAGACTACAATGAGAAGTCACATAGTCACCTTCAGGAGGCTCATATTGGGTAAATTCTGTGATTTCAAATACAGGAAGTTTAGATGTAGCTTTGTTTCCCAATTATATATTGACCAATGGAAAATTTCTAAGAAGGGCCTCCAACAGGCAAATTTAGGGAGAGATAGGCTTCAGGAAAATACATTTGTTTAATAATAGTGGTCTTGAAGTATTAGCATGATGTAATTGAATGGTTTAGGGGGGCGGTGATGATGACTTCTAAAACAAAATTTGAATGTCATGTAGGAAAAGTGGAAAACATACACTGTTCTAAATCTAGCAGGAAATGGGAGAGCCACTCATTAAAAAATGCAGGTTTATTGGTATATAGTATTGTGAGATACCAGTTGAACAGATGAACCCCATCAGTGAATGATGAATGTGTGGTGAGTGAGAACCTAAAAGTGAGAACACGTGATGCTACAATAAACGCCTCTGTGGTGAGGATTTTGACACATTCGGTAACTAATGGAACACATCTACAACATGAATTTACACCCTACATGATAGATTGATTCAGGGAGTCCCATGAGTAGGAATGTTAGGAAGGAAGGCATGTTATTGCAAGAACCAAAAAGCTAAGTGGCTACCAGTAATTGAGAGAGGAGGAAACTCATGTTTCTTAATGGTCCTGTCAAATATTTGTTTTGGAATGTGTTATTGTAAAGATGTGAAGCAGTGCTTGTGCATAACTTTGTTGTAAAATGTATTAATACTTTGTTCAGGGCTCACTCTCTTTCCCTTGAAATCTAGATCATTGTGGCGAGGTAAGGTGGTATCCCAATAAAGAAATTTCTTAAATGAATACATACAGTCTGTGGTGGACGTCAGATGAAGAGATACACAGAGCCATCCTTGGGGTCAGGTGCTGGTGGCGTAAGCTTTACCAGATCCAAATCAGAGGGCAGCAGGGCCTCATCCCACAGGGCTGGTGCCTTAGGCAGTTTCACCAGATGCTAGAAGGTGCCTCACTTGGAGAAGCACCTGGTGGATGTTGAGGGGACACAGCTGAGCCCTTCAAGACACCTGCTGGGCTGGACCCAACTCAGGGGAGCAGATGGGCTGTGTCAGTGATGAGTCACCACCCAGCTCTGTCAGGAGCAGGCGGAAGTTAACATGGAATACTGCAAAGTGTGCATAAAGCTGTTAATTAGGTAACTCAGGATACAAGTGGACTCCTCTTGAGTGTTGAGTTACAAGCATACTATCAGTGGTGGTTTCAAAGCCCACTGTCTTTACAAGAGAATGGTCTCTAGCCAGGTAGTGTCCACACCTGTAAGCAAATAATTATTTGACCCTGTCTCCAGTTCCCTACCTGTAAGTTTTGAGGGTTGGATCTGAGTGGCGGAAAGGGAGACACCCTTTGCGCCACTCAACTCCACTTTGGAACGTGCTGGCCACACGTGGTCCCTGTTCTTTGCATGGGACCCTGGCAGGCCTGACCCTGTCCACACTTGGACCGATTTATTCAGTGAATGCCCGAGGGTCTGCTGGGCACTGTTCATTGTCCCAGGCACTGGGTGGAAGAGGATGGACTAGCAATCGATGCGGGCAGGCAGGGATGATTAAGCGGAAAGGTCAGGAACAGCCATTTTAGAGGAGGTCTGAGCTAGACGGCAAGTGCCCAGCACAGAGTGACCACAAGCAGTCAGCAAGAAGGAGGCAGTGATGGCATCTGGGTGCCAAGTTGACAGTTCTGCGAGTGGAGCAGGGGCTAGAGCTGCCTCAGCAAGGGTCGCTGCAGACTGGCCCAGTGTCCTGCCGCGAGTCTGGATGCTGATGGGCCGGCGACACGGAGGCCCTGTGGGGCCAGTCCTCCCCTGGTGGTCAGTCACTGGGGCCCTGATTGGGCCTCTGATGGGGAGGATGAGACCAGTTCTGGCTGTGTTGGCTGGTTGGGTGACCTGAGGTTTTCACTCGCCCTCCCCTGCCCCTACTTGAGGCATCATGGACCTCAAGCACTGCCTGCCCTCTGGGAGGGCAGCTTGAGTGAGAAGGTGGCCTTGGAGGGTGCTCGGAGTGCCCCAGTGCCGGGGCAGGACACATCCCTGCTGTGGCCCTGTGGTTTGGATGCTCTGCCAGCCCGATGGGTGTGCTAGACCCAGCCTGGACTTGGCAGGTCTTTTGGCCTTCAGCCCCCTAGATGGACTTTGTGGCACAAATCCAGCGAGCTGGTGTGGGCTAAGGCCTTCCAGGCCAGCCCAGGACCAGAGGTGGTCTAGTCCTAGCCCCTGCCCCTTCCCGAGGATGATGTGCGAGAGGAAAAATAAAAGGGAGTGTGGGGGGAAGTAAGAGCGTGAGGAAACTGTGGAGGAACGCACTGCTCTGATTTTATTAGCAAACGTGTCTGAAGGCGAAAGCCTGAAAAACAACTGCATCTGTTCCTGTGGGGGACGTGGGATAAAATGGCACTGAACACCAGTGCCGCAATGCAAGACAAGTTCCTTCGTGGGATTAAGAAATGGGATCACCAGGACGACACCTGAGGATGGACAGTAGGGACCTGAAGTCTGTGTGCATCGGGACGTTAGAACGGGACAGCTGCCCCAGGAGAGTCCCTGGGTTGGGAGGACGCGCCATGCCTCCTCTCCAGCACCAGCCGAGGGCGTTGCTGAGCGACAGCAAGTAGGATTCAGCGTCGTGGTGCCATTTGTCTTCCCACTGAGGACTTCCTGTCTAGACCTGGCAGTCCTCGGGCGTGGATGTTTGTGCAGGAGGCAGCAGAGTATAGGCTGAGAGCGTGGTGTCTCCCCAGGAGGCTTGGGCGCGGATGCGGAGTCTCACTTCTTTCCAGGTGACTTCAGGCAAGTCACTGAGCCTCTTTATGCTTGTATGTCCTCACTGTCCTGTTTCTAAGCAAGCGTGCCTTGTCTTTGGCTGGGAGAGGGTTCGGTAGGAGGTTGGGTCCAGTGACTACCGTGTTATTATTCTGCTACTCTATGTTTCCCCCTTTTTGATTGGAAGTTAAGCAGTTTTTATCTTCTTTTAGTGGCCTAGAAGTCAAAAGATCTGTTCTTGACTTTCCAAGGCTAATGTTAATCGAAACTGTTACCTTCATCCTAGACAGTGCAAGGCTTTTAGAATACTTTAACTTCAGTTACTTTGCATCTTATTTCTGTTGTTCTGGTGAATTTTAATTATGTATCTATAAATGCATGTAGAAATATATGAAAGTAACTGCTATTGTTTTCTACACCAAATGCCTATTTAAATTTGTCCACATAGCTGCCGTTTTAATTGCCTTTCACTGCTCTTTTCTCTGCCTCTCCAACTTTTCATTTGCGGTCATTGTTCTTTTCTCTAAAAAAAATCTTTAGGTGCACTCTATCCTATTAGAGGTAAAACCTCATACATTTTTTTGGCCTAAAATTAGCTTCATTCTCAGAAGATATTTTTGCAGGGAATAGAATTCTAGTTAGGGCATCCTATTCTTTTGTCACACTGGAGATTTCAAGCCACTGATTTCTGATTTTCACTTTGGCTGTTCATCTTTCAGTTGAATTTATTCTTTTTTTTTTTTTTTTTTTTTGAATTGGAGTCTCACTCTGT
>NW_007246137.1:131829-137062 GCF_000164805.1 Carlito syrichta | reverse complement strand
ATTTTGATTTTATGTAGAGATGAGGTCTTGCCAAGTTGCCCAGGTGGGTCTCGAACCCGTGGGGTCAGGCAATCCACTCACCTCAGCCTCCCAAAGGCGTGGGATTACCGGCTGAGCCACTGAGCCCGGCTGAATGTATTCTTTTTAATATAGCTTCTTTTAAAGATATTTTCTTTATCTTTTGCTTATTCCAATTTTATTATGATTTGTTTTGGTGTGGATTTTTTATTTTGTAATCCTGCTTCAGATTCTTGGGGCTTTTAAATTCATGTCTTCAGCTTTGGAAAATTCCCAGGCATTATATGCTCAGATATTAGCTCTATACCACCCTCTTTGTCATTTCCTTCTAGGGCTGCAAGTAAAGGTTGGTTAGACCTTGCCACTGTTATCTCTTCGGCTTTTTAACCTCTCATTTTCATCCCTTTGTCCCTACCCATGTTTCATTCAGGATCTATATTTATCTTCCAGCTCACTAAGTTTCTCTTTAGCTGTGTAATCTCCCATTAAATACACCCACTGAGTGCTCATTTTGAGTAATTCTGTTTTTCAGTTATAGACTTTCTACTTACTTCCTTTGTAATAGTGTCATATTCGCAAATGTATCTTTATATTCCTTGAACATAGTACTGTTGTGTCTGGTAGTGTCTGTGACAATGGCTTTCTCTGATATTGAGTTCTGGATGTGTCACCTGTCCTCTGCATTAGACATCCTCCATTAAAATACATAGACTGCCTTCTGGTTTCTGGGTTACAAGCTGACCGATACACTGCTAGAGCAGAAGAAAGCAGACGAAGACAGCCACTAATCCCTTTCATGAGTTTCCTATCCTCATGACCTAGTTATTTCCCATAGGGGCAACCTCATGCCATAATAAGATGGGATTTCAACATAAAAAATCTGGGTGGACACAAGCATGCATTCATTTCATAGCATAGAGTTTCTTAGCTCAGGCTACTGTAACACAATACCATAGGTTGGGTGGCTCATCAACAACAGAAATGTATTTCTACAGTCTGGAGGCCAGAAGTCTGAGATCATGGTACCAGCACTGTTGGATCTGGTAGTTCCTCTTCCAGGCTGCAGATGGCTGACTTCTTGTGTCCTCATGTGGCAGAAAAGGAGCCAGCTAACTCTGTTCTCTCCCTAGAAGGGCACTCCTCCCATTCATGAGGCTCCATCTTTGTGACCTGATCACTTCCCAAAGGCCGCACCTCCAAATACCATTCCATTGGGAAACAGATTTCAACACAAGAAATTTAGGGTGACACAAACACTCAGTTCTTAACACGGGGTGAACTGTGAGACTGCTGACCAGACATGGCAAGTGCAGCCTCCTCTACGGTCCCTGGGCTGGAGTCCCGCCGAATGGCATCACAGCAATCTCCTTGCCCCAGCCACAGCAGGACCTGAACTTGGGCCACCCCTCTCCTCTCCTGCAGGACCAGCTCTTCTCAAACACGAGGACATGTCAAAGTCACACGGTGGTTGGTTAAAACAGAGGCTTCTGAGCTCCAGTTTCTGCTTCAGTAGGTCCTGGTGCCTGAGCGTTTGCGTTGCTACAGAAGGCCCTGGCCTTTCCAGGCCCAGATTCCTGGAGGCCGAGAGAGCCTTTCAAGGCTGGGTTTTGACTCATCAGCCTGCTCCGGTTTGTAACACAGCGACTAATAGTAAGGAGCTGGTGATGGTGCCGGTGCCTCCTCTTTCCCCAGCCGTATCTGAAATACAGAGGATGTCAAAAAAAGGCCTATGCATTTTAAGAAAAACCGCATTAAAATTGTAACCATATATACCAATAACAAAAGATGAATACAAGTCACGCCTGGCTTTTGCAATTACAAGAGATGCTCAAAGTGGGCACCGTCAGTGTCCAGACACCTCCGATTATGGCGAACTAAAAGTAGTACATAGATAACATTGCTTAAGATGTGTACATTTTATTGGCACCCCCACCTTCACCTGCGAACATTTTCTGTCTGGGCAGAAAAGGGTTCTGGAGACGGGCAGCGATCAGTCGAATGTGGTCCATTTGCTTTCCCAGCACCTGAGGCCTCAGGCTGTCCTCGTCTACTTCCATTCTGGCCACCTCAGGTGAGGTTGTCCTGGTCTGTTTTCCTCCTTCATGGCCTCAGGGCCAGGCTGTCCTGGTCCATTCGCTCTTCTGCCAAGTCAGGGCCATCGAGGTCCATTTGCTCTCCTGCCTGCTTCTCCAGGGTGTCCTGGAGCCCTTCCCCCTACCCACAGAAATCCGGGGATGGGGTGGGGGACGCCACTGTGAAACGGCAGAATGCCCAGCGCACAATGGCCTGTCCACGTCCTGCGCCTAGAGACCGTCACTGCACGTGGTTCTTGGCAGCTCAGACCTTGATCCCAAGATGAATGAGGCCCTTTACGTTCCACCTGGGAAGGCTGCAGGCAGTCAGGACTCCACTGTTGACAGCCCTGGTGGTCTCTAGGAGGTTGTGAGTGGGTCTCTAACCCCCCACCAGGCTGCAAATCCAGATCACCGAAAACCCCTTGTCCCAGCCCTGGTTTACTGTGAATCTCCACCTGCCTGACTTTGACTCTGCCCTCCCCCTTCCTTCATTTTCCAATGAAAATGCCCAGTGATCATGATACAAATCCAAGTTAAGTTCACGCCAGACCCTCTTCCCTATTGCAACAGTTATTCAATAAAATCTGTTCCTACTTCTTTGACTGGTGTTCTACCTTGCTTATCTGTGACAGCTGGAAGGTAGTATTCCAGCCTACCAGACATCAGTAAGAACAACGAGACCCGAAATCACGGTGGCCCAGACGAGTAGAAAGCCTGATAAAGAGGCCCAGGCTGCAACGACGGATGGCTCCGCACCCACCTGGGCTCCCATGACCTTGCCACTCATGCCCCTTGTGCAGCTGCCCTCCCGTGGGGCAGGAGGGCTGCCCGGGATCTCCCATCGAGGCTGCGTCCCAGTCTGAAGCAGCTTCCAGAAGGAACAGCGGAGGCGTGCTTCGCTCAGATCACATACGTTGGCCAGAACTTGGTTTCGGGGAAGCCTCGGAAATAAGGGTCCGGGAGACCGTGAGACCTGCTAGACAGGATCCTGGTGTCGCAAGTGAAGGCTGAATACTCTGGCAGGGTGGGGGAGGGGTGTGATGATGCCGGTGGAGAGTAGAGGACCAGCACACCCATTCTGAGGACATTTCATGGGGGTGGCCTAAGTACGTCCCTTGAAGCAATGTGAGATTTTAATATTGGGATTCTTGTTTTCTCCCGAGATCGGGAGCTGTTTGGCCTGAGGTGTAGGTGGAGGTATGGGGGTGGAGGTGGGACAGCAAATGAACTGCCTGTGTGCAGAGCTGGCCTGGCTGGCTCTTCCAGATGTCACACTCCCCTTCCCTAGCTTCCCTCCAGGCAGGACAACCTGGGCTGGGTATTTGTTACAGCTCCCAAGTGTAATGAATGCTCTGAGCTAAGTTGCATCACTGATTTGAGCTCTTTCCACCTTGGTAAGCCATCTTCTGGAAAATAGTCTTCCATAAAATGGCTTTTTGAAGCTGAGTAACTTATTTTGGGGTAAAATTTTAGAGCCCCAAAGAGATGAAGATGGAGGTGAGAAGCAATCGGGAGGAATCGGGCCTTGCAGACTCTCCTGAGTGATGTGAATCACCTCCAAAGTGCTAGGCGTGGCAGAGACTACGGGGGCTCTAAGGCACCCCGCCTCCCCTTCCTGCATTTAGAGTTTTGAAGGGCACACGCTAGTAACCTTCAAGCCAATGGGATGTGAACAGAAGTGAGGGGTAACTTTCGGGTGACATCCTTAAGAGGAGAGTTCTTAGTCTTTGCTCCCTCTGTCCTCCCACCTTTCTGGGAAGGACCGGCGTGACCTCTTGGATATACAGGTGGGTATCACTCACCAACAACGGCAGAGTCAGCCTCAGTGCCCGGAGAGCTGTGTGAAGCAGTGTCGTTATTGCTGGCACCACACACCAGCCAGCTCTGAACCGTCTCCTGAAAGAGAAGCGGAGGCCTGACTTGTTGCGGTCGTGCATTTGGCTTCTTTTTGTGCATCGGCTTGGCCCATTGCCCAACCGGAAGACCCCGGCTCTGAGGAAGACAGTTTGCGGTCCTCTGCATCCCCTACACCAGGCCCTCACCAGCACTCAGTTTATGAAAGTCCATTTCCGTCATTAGGGTGCATGTCCCCATGGGACTTTGGCCCACGTTTGGAGCTTGCTCACCTCTGACCCAGTTGAGAAATCTGCAGCTTTGTAGAGTGACAGAATCTAAAAAGTTGCTTCTCATCAATCGTAAAAGTGGACACTGTTTTATAAGCTGATGTGACACACAGCAAATTAGTAGAAAATCTGCTTCCTGTTTCCTGTTCCTGTGTTGCTTCCTGCCAGTGCTCACCATGTCTTTGTTCTTTCCGCCTCTCGTCACCCCTCTGCCCTGAGTTTTTCTCTGATGTGCCTGATCAAACTGTTCAGATGTGGCATTTCACGGGTTGCTGTAACAAGGAGAGTCAACAAAACAGTGGCTTAAAGATGGAGGGACCAGCTGATTGGCCACACAAGTCCCGATGCAACTGAGGCAGGGGATAGGTGGAGCATGGGAGGTGAATCTCAAAGACAAGAAGCCATAAAATGGAAACGCTAACCAGCCTTCAAAGGCAGAACATAAGCAAGAAAGAAGCCATAAAACTGCTATGTTCGTGGACCTCCCAGGACGCAGCATAAGCCAGGTCGCTTCACGAAATGAGATACGAACGCCCGTAAAACTCACCAAGGAGATTCCCAAGGTGTGGTACATGCACACAAGGGGCTTCCTTGAACTTCCTGTAACCTATCCATGCAAGAGAGTCAGTCAAGGCTAATGAGTATGGACTGCATCTCATATATAAAATGTTGGGCTGGCAGGCAGAAACATGCCCCGTAACCTGATATGTTACCCCTTCCCTAGGAAGTGCATTTAACCTCAGAAATGCCAGTCAGTATGTTTTCTTTTTGCATGTTTTGCAGAATTGGAGCCCACTTTTCCACCAAAAAGAATGTAAAAGGTTCTGATTTTGTTTGACTTGAGGTTTTTATGATGCTCTTTAGCTCGGCAAGCTCCACTCTTTGGAGTGTACCATCCCTGTCTTGTCAAATAAAGTACTCTTTGCTTTTCCTCTCTGTGTGTCTCATGAATTTAACCTTCACTGAGGAAGTAGTTCTATTTTTTTTTTTTTGAGTTGTCGTCTCACTCGGTCACCC